>NC_056750.1:540877564-541100064 GCF_019279795.1 Protopterus annectens
AATGTGTGGTATGAAAGAACAGCCATGGCAGAGCTATCCATCCAGTGGTGTGAACATTGGCTCTAAATGATTGACACTGTTGAAGTGACACCAATACCCCATGCAAAAAATCAGAAAAGGGGATGTGGATGGATGGATTACCATTCTGGTTAACTGTGATTACCAAAGAGAACTGTGATTAGCAAAGATAATCAGTTTGACTACATTCCTTTTTCTGCCTGACTTAATTTGAGGTAAATGTAGCTAACATCTTGTATATCAAATATGTTAGAACGTTCCATGAATAGTAAATATATGCACATGCATATTCTATATTTGTATGTATATCCAAAAACTTCCTGTTGCAGATTTTGAGAGATTCGGGTGGATTTTTCATTGAGTAGTCAGAAGCTGTCATTTAGATAGAAAACCTTGGACTGTTTAATGACTGTAAACTGGCAGAAGCAATGTGCATACTAGAAACTGGCATGAGTACAGTATCCTTTGGTTCAGAATTAAATTAATTTCAACAGCCTACATTCTCCACTGCAGTACCTCTACCTTTCCTATCTCAAGTGTAAAGTGTACATCTAAGTCAGTTTATCATTTTACAGTTCTGTGATGCCACCAGATGAAACAGTGACTTCATCCACTGTCTAATATGTTATATTTCTCACACACTGTCACTCTACTGCCTCCTTTGAGGCCCAAAGCCCTCTGATCAGGAACTATCACATATCCAGCAGCATGCTGACTTTTTTGTCACCAGCAAGCCAGAAACCTACTTTTGATATTCCTTCTGTCCCAAGATACAAGTCTAGCATGCCTGTTAGTAAAGAGTTTCTCTCTCTCTCCCTTTCCGGAATCAATTGCAGCCGAAGAATAATTAATTGTTTTAAACAAACTTTAGTAATTCATTCACAATACGGTCATTCTGTGATGACCTACTTAATCCAGTTTAGGGCTATAGATGAGGTGAAATCTATTCCAGTACTCACTTGGTGCAAGGCTGTGAACTAATCCTGAACTGGGCCCCAACCCACTGCAGACTGGACACATACTTACTCATGTTACACACTCCATGGCTAATTTGGAGGAGAACTAGTTCACTTTCAGCATATCTCTGGGGTAGGGGAGGAAACCAGATCACTCAGCCTAAACCCACATGGACAGAGGATGTGCAGACTCCACCCAGAAGGTGCCATAGGCAAGAACTAAGCTGTAAGGCTAAGCACTCTGAAGAATTAATGGTTGCCACTGGACCACCCTACTTCAATAACTACTACATCTGTTTACTGGTGGAAGACAAAAAAGAGACTGCACATTTATAGTATTGTGCAATTACATCTGAAAAGCCAAGGCTGACTTCTTTAAATTGCCTAATTCAAAAGTCTGAATGGCTAAAAACATCATCATATTTAACTACTGTCAATGAATGCAGCATCATCCAATTAGTGTTAAGCCTGTACTGGCCACATATCTCAGAAAATGCCACCTCCATGCAGAAATGTAGTTAGGGCAAGGCAAAGGAGCAGCTGCCCTCGACACAAAGTGTTATGGGGTGCGATCAGCAGATGCCAATCTGTCTTTAATGCATTACCAGCTTTCAGAACTGAATATTGTATTGCATTTGCAATCAGGACTGAGTACGTTTGCACTCTGTGAGTGATATAAACTGTAGACGCTGCTTTACTAATGTTTAAAATGAAAATCAGAAATGTTAGGTCCAGTGGCTTTCAGCAGGAGTTCAATTTATCAGTTTTAGTTTAAATCTAAGAAAGTGGAATTTTCAAGGGAGGAAATGGGGAAACTCAGAAAGGGCAAATGTAGTAGTCTGAAGACTTTATCAATATCAGAAGGAAAACAGGAAGTTTGTTTTGTAGCAATATGTGTGGAATTTTGGTGTAAGATTCTAGAACAGAAATATGTGGTAAATTAATTATTGGTGGCAAGGAGCCATTTTATATATTTCCCTTAAATGGCACCAGGAATAGACAGGAAGTTACGCAAAAAAGTTGTTAATAGACAAGTTGTGGGAAACAACTCAATATTTTGTTTGTTTGTTATTAACAATTAGTGTAGTGTAGAAGAATGGGTGTATGCTTGAGTAGACTGGGTGAGATTGAGAAAGTGTTTAACATTTGGAACAGTGAAAAGATTTTTGAAAAGGATGAAATATTTAGGTATTCTGTCCAGATGCATGTTAGGTGGTGCAACTACCAAATGCCGATCTGTGTTTAGTACAATATCAGCATACATTTGGGGTCAGGACTGAAGAACTTTTGCTCTCTGTGTGGTATTAACTATAAAAGTTGCCTGCTTGTAACACATGGCTTGCTACAGTTTAAAAAGAAGAATATTTTTTATTTCAAGTTGAGGGTATGTGCCAGATCAGGAAACTGCACAGGGCACCAGAATAATCTATTTCTGTTAAAACATCTGAAAGCAACCACTTGGAAATATCCACCAGTTAACAGTTTGATTACTTTTGATATCCAATCCTTTTCAAAGTTTTCATGGAAAAAAAAGCTTGAGTTATCCAAATGAGTCCTATACCACATGGGTAATGTCTGCCAAACCTCTTGCATTTAACAAAAATCACTTTTTTATTGTCATGTGATGACTACTCCATCTTCTGATGACTATCTCGACCCTTCCTCAGTTGCTTCATTCATTCCTGTCCCTCTCACAGCAACTAACGATATCTAAAGGAGTAGGCAAGAAGAAGGTATTGTTTCTCATTCTCTCACGGAGGAGGATGGGGCAAGGAAATTTTTTGTGTTTCCCCTACATCCCTCCCCTTGTTGATATGCCAGCACAGTGCATTATCTGCTAGTCCAAGCCAAGAGCAAGAACACACGAATGCACACCTCCAATGCCCAGGTACAGTGTAAGCACTGTTTGTCTGGTCTTACATTCTTGAGTCCTGGTGCATATGAAACTTATTTCAAGGCCTTCCTCCAAAGGTTTCTCTTCTGAAGGAACCAAACTGATTCCCTTTCCTAACATGGGTGACCCACCACTGATGACTCACTCGCATCCTTCCTTATCTGATTCCTCAGTGTATAGTCAGGGATTTATCTCTTTACTCAAAAGAATGCCTGACTCTAGCTTTCATTTCTATTACTGCTGTGTAAGAATATGCTTGCAAAACAGATCTACAAAGAAAAGCATTATGTTTTTTACAAGGCTGCAGCAGTGTACTTGTATAATGAAGTGGTTTATATAAGTAGTGTTAAAGGGATTTATCTCTTACTCAAAAGAATGCCAGACTCTAACCTTCATTTCTGTTACTGCTGTGTAAGAATATGCTTGCAAAACAGATCTGCAAAGAAAAGCATTATGCTTTTTACAAGGCTGCAGCAGTGTACTTGTATAATGAAGTGGTTTATATAAGTAGTGTTAACAGAAAGCTAATGGTTGGAGGTTGACTTTTAGGCATGATGCATTTGATATGCTGTCTGTTTCTTGTTGTTCTTCACCATTACCATTCACCTGCTTTCTGTGTAAAATTATCAAGCATGTAATTTATACTGTCCTGCTTACAGTAATACATTTTGTGTTGTCTTATTTCATGGGTCTGACAATCAAACTTTGAAGGTGTATCAGGGCTTGATTACTTCAGCTGTTTGCCCTAATGTACCTATCAGCAGAGAACCTTGTATGTTTTTGATAATACTGATCTGACTATCTGGTTCCTCAATTTCAAAGTCAGGAGCATGATCATCGGTCTTATCAAGTCCTTTCTTGTTGGTTTAGTTATAAGTTGGCTTACTTCTGGTAGCTAAAATTTGTTGCTGTGTGTGTTTGCTCATGTATTTATTTATTTGCATTAGCAGGTAAATGCAATGACCAAAATGCACATTTCACTTCTCTTGCATTTATTCATTCATCAGTACCTACTTAGGTCATGGGGAGCAGAAGTCTATCCAAGCATTCATTGCACATAAAGGCAGAATCCTGTGTAGAATGCCAGCTCATGGCAAGATGCACACACACACACACACACACACACACACACACACACACACACACACACACACACACACACACACACACACACACACACACTCTTACTCAATCGAAAACAACATGGATGCTTGTGGATAATTTAGGGGATAATTAGTTGGCCTAAGACATGTCTGAAATGGTGGTAGAAACTAATGTACTTGACAACAAACAGTGCATGCAAGGGAAGAACAGGTATGCACTATACAGAATGCACTCTACCTCTTCCTCCTGAGCCTTTCCTCTGGTTACATCCCAAGGTGTGGCCCTTGCATAAAGGTGTTCTTTCTAGTGACCCTAAGAATTACAAGCTAATTAGTCTCACTAGTATTATTTGCAAAGCTGCTGACTATATTGTAGCCAAACTAAATAAAAAAGCAGTAAATGACCATGTCCTTGTGTGCACACCATTTCATCTTCATACAGGGCAAGTAATGTTTGTACAGCTTAATTGAGCTTTTAAAAAGGGTTATTAATGATAGGAATAAAGGGAATACAGTCTATGCTACCTACTGGACCTTGTAAAAGATCTTTTACCCTATTCCCCCATGTTGGAATTTAATAACAAATTCTACCAACTCAACATTAATCCATACATAGGTTGACGGATAGCTAATTGGCTATATTATAGAACAGAACACATGCCATTAAGGTCAAAAATATTTGCTCTAAACAGAACAACATCATCAGGGTCTCAAAAAGTTCTGTATTATGCCCATCCTCTTTGGCATATACTTTTCTGACATGAAAGTTAATATCTAGGGACTGTGGGTGAAAAAGCTTGCTAATGACTGCAACCTGGGGTGGGTTAGCAAAATCCTAAGCTGATGCAAATATTTCCTGCAAGGGTTAGACCAAATGTGTACTTGGTCTGTTAATCATGGGTTTACCCTCAACATCAAGAAATGCAGCATAGATTCCTTTGGTAAATCTGTCATCACCACTGCACAATATACAAACAGCATTCCATTTAAATCTAACCCAGTCATAAGGGACTTGGATGCCTCTGTTGAGTACAAACAATTCTTTGACTACAGTGTATCTCTTGTGGTTAAAAAAATCATATACACAACATGTCCTTCATAGTGTCTCATTAAGGTTCAACGAAGGTATAGTCCAACTTTCTTTCTTTTTCCATGTTAGGCACATCTTTGAATGTAATGCCCCCTTTGATATGTAACTTGCTATGCACCTAAAACAGCTTAACAAACTTAAACACTTCCTGCCAAAAAGATCTTAGGTTTTAGTATTCTAAACTGCTATGATAGACTAAAAGTCTTCTTCTCATTATTGTATAGACAGTTGACGCTGATAAATGCTATGAATGACCTACACTCTTTGAATTCCTTCACCTAAAGAGAAGCAGTACTAAAGCAAACACCTACTTTAGCAATCTAAACCTATGCTTCCACATTAACAATACCAGCTGCCATGAAAAATGCCTAACCCAACATAACCCCCATTTCTAGAATAAACATCTCCTTTACATGTTAAGCAGAATACTTCCCAGATGATCAGATGGATGATCACAAATTTTCACCTGGGACATGAGGAGAAAATCTACTCAATGGTAGGGCATTATTAATCTCCCTCCAATACTGGGTGATATGTCTGAGATTCTCAGTTTGTCTTCCTGGCCATAAGATTATTTAGAACCCATGTACAGTCTACCCCAATGCCCTGGTGTTAGGGTTATGCACAATGCTACTCATGTTTTATATGCATAAAGTGAGCATGATACTGTTACAGATAACATTGCAATGTCATATCCGTTAAATAATATGTCATTTAACCAAAGAAGAAAACAAAGTGAACTGCAATGTGAACAGCTGAGGTCAGAACACTGGCATAAAGGTCAGAAAGCAGGGTGATAGCTGGGTTAAATTTTCCTGTGACTACTCTTATAGAATGTAACCTTCTTTCCTGTGTTAATACTTAACTATGCTCTGTAGTGCTATATGTATGCCTGTCAGATGACAGAATTGTGTTGTTCCCTATTTACATAATACTTTTATTAATAATCAATTTTTTTTTCTTTTTGAAGTCTAGAAACTGAAAATTATTTGAACAGCTACCCTGTCAATACATGTCTTATATTTCTTGCTTACGTTGTTTTAAGTCAAAAATTACGCTTACGTATCATATTTGTCAGTTGCAGCAGTTATACTGGGAGGCATTTAAACTGTACTTGTTTTTAAGGTACCATTAATGTACTTCAAGTACTGAGTTTGTCATGGCAAACAAAAGCCTCTGGAGACTATTTTTTCACATAATAGTCACTGATCACTGTTCCATGGGAAATCTGTACATCCATGTAGGGATGCTAAAGGAAACTAAAACCCTTTGTTAACATACAGTGCTTTTGCCATGAAACATAATTTCTTACTGCAACTTAATATGTGTGCTTTGTAAAATAGTTACAATACATTAACAAGTGAATACCTCCTTATATAAGTATATCCTCCTTTAACAACCACCTCCCATCTTTTTCTAACTAGTTAATTAATGTACAAATTAATGAGCAGCCTTCCTTTATCTACATATCTGTTAAGCAGCATATATAATCACCCCAAGAAGCTCACAGCTCACACATATGCCCACATGCATCTGCCCGTGTATATATATATATATATATATATATATATATATATATATATATATATATATATATCAGTAACATCAATATCATTCAAACATTTACACAGAAAGCATCTAATCAATCAAAACTACCTTCTGCCTACCAATTGACTTTGGCCTGTGACCAAGTTAAAATCTGCCAGTATTTGGCTAAGCTAAAATGTACTCCATCAATCCCCAGATACAGTACAAATGAATACATAGAACTATAAAAAAGAGGTCCTATATACTATAAATCTTAATATGACCTGTGTGAGGTTAAACTGTTTCCAAGAGTTGTAGCAAAGGTGATGTTCAATGTCATGCATGGGACCCAAGGGAGAACCAGGGCACTAGTGATATCTATAGAAAACACTGGCAAAACAGGAGTCTCACACAACATAAAGGGGGACCTTAAAAATGTAAAACTATCTTAACATAAATTTAAAGTATGATAACTGATCAACAAATAGTATTGTTGAAATAACAAATGCAGTTACCATACTAAAATGGCACATTTTATTTAAATTTGTAATACATAGAGTTCAAGTTATGACTGCCAACTGCTGTCACTGTGTAAAACTGTGATGTTCATCATACTGATCACTGCTGCAGCAGCTTTAGCTATATAGGTTATATCTGGCCAAGGATATAATAACAGCCAGCTTCCAAAGCTTTAGGGCACCTTCCACATGCCCAAACTGTCAAGCAGCTCAAGATTAAGTGAATAAAAGACAAGTTTGGGCATGAAGCTGTTCAGATATTTACTGCCACTGAAGAGTACAGTCCTTTGTGGCTTTCAAGGATCATCGGTCATCTTGTGATTTCCTTTGCTGGGCAGTTCTTTTTGGGGAAAAATCTTCCAATTTCTTAATGTTGATGTTTTATTACTGTCTTCTTCTTCTGGAAAGCAATTTAAAAGCTAGGAGTATTGTGTTTTAATGGACTGTCTTGAGACTGTAATGTACTTTTAAACAGAGCACTCATCTTTTTCTTGTCAGTTTAAAAATAGTGTAAAGTATCTGAAAACATTTTTTCTGTGAGAAATTGTGTTAATTTTCCTTTTGTTTGGCTGGCATAATGTTTTAAACTGCTTTTTAATATTTTTTTCTGTCAAAAAGTAACTCTTGTAGATTGGCAATTGCTGCTAGTCCTTCATGAGAAAGAGGAACCATTTTCAGCTTGACCCTGGAACAGACTGCCGGTCCCACAGTCAGCCCTTCTTCCAGCCACAAAAAGAAAAAGTTAAACAAACAGCCTTTGCCATCACATCAGACTAGCAATCTGTCTCATCCACAGATGGATGACTCACTTGTGGCCATTTGTTGTACCTCAAACCACTCATATTTTACCCCAGTTCCCCCTAGTACAGAACCTACAACAACCATGGATCAGGGGTTAGCCACATGCTATGTGGCCTTTGGGGTCCCCTCAATGGTTAAGGGAGAGCACTTTTGCTGGTCCTTGGAGAGGAAACAGGAAAGGTTTCCCTGTTGTGTCAGAATGCTGTGCCCATCCCTGAGAAATCAGCGGCAGTCACTAGTAACATGGTTGGCCCCATTTTTCCTGTCAAAAGGAAAAAGAAATCTAAGCATGCATCTGCTCCTTCTCAAATTTCTTTGGACCGGAGTAGTTTACTGGGTCTGGCTCAGGGTGTAATCCAGACTATTGATCCTTCTTGTAAAGTAGTTTCTAGTAAAAGAAAGAGAGATTCCTCTTTTCCTGAAGAGATTCAAGATTCTGAATCTGAACAGGAAGATGCAGGGACAGATACTGTGTTTTTTTTCCCACAGATTACAAATCAGACTCAAGAGTATAGCTCAATTTCTGATTCTCCTTGGGGGAGGGGTCCTTCTCTGAGACTATTGCTAGAATGTGCTTGTCTTTTCAGAGGGAGAATAGTGAGGATTCTCAGTCCCTCAGAAAATACTAACAGTTATTACCAAAGGATTTTCCAGAACCTACACTCATTCCTCCTGTTCAGCCTGTTTTAGAGGATGTGTGTGCTACTGCCTGCAATTTTCCTGGCTGTCAGCCAGCTGGCCCTAAAAAGGCTGATGGGATGAATAAAGTTCCTCATTGTTTTACATTTTTATACTCTATTCACAAACCTGAACCAGCAGCTATAGCTTTAGTTGATTCCACTGCTACCAAGGACTGAATTCATTCCAATCCTACTCTTTATGTTAAGGTTGGGGAAAAGGTAAATACTTCAACTTTGATTTTCAGAATTTTGAAGTGTCAGGCTCATAAGCTGAAGTTTGTTCTGACAGATTGTAAAAGTATGAAGAATGCTTTACCCACAGTTCTTCTTGTGAGGAAGGAAAAATCTGCTTTAAATAACTTATTTTCATCTGTTGCACGGGTCACTACTCTTTGTTTGCAGTATGTGTGTGACTCTGTTGATACTTCTTCCAGCGCTATGGCCACTGATACTGTTTTGGGAGGTTTGCATGACTGCATTCTTAGAATCACCCAGATGATATTAGAAATGAGATATTTAAGTTTTCCCCTTGGATAGAGATTTACTGTTTGGCCCCTGTGCTGCAGAGGTGATCAAAAAGTGTGATGAAAGGAGCAAGATGATCCAGGGAATTTCTAAGATTGTTCACCCCTCTTTCCAAATTGTCCAAGGGATTGTTAATCTCCTCATCCAATTTTGGCAAAAAAAAAAAGAAAGGAAAAAAAAAACAGAATAAATGGTCTCAAGAAAATTCAGGTAAATAGATGTTTAAGAAGAAATGGCAAGGGGGTTCCAAAAAGAAGTCTCGACCTCCCAAAAAATAAGGATAGTCCAACAAATATGAATGACTATTCTAGAGACCTTGTGACCCACTCCCACCTGCTCCCTTTTTTTTCTTCCAGAAAGTCTGAATTTTAGTTTTGCTGTTTGGCAACAGATTGTTTCAAGCAAATTGGTACTTAAAATCATTCATCAAGGTTACAGATAGCAGGGGGAAGAAATTCCTCCTTTCCAGGGGGCCATTCATCATCCTTCAGACCAGACTCTCTTGTGACTACCTGTTCTTCATTGCATGCTATCCCAGGTGGGGAATGCCTCTTATTCAAGTATGATCCCAGTGCCAAAGAAAGAAAATACTTGGAGATCAGTTCTGGATCTTTCTTTCCTAAACATGTTGTGATGATATCCAAATTTAAAATGATGTCACTTCACAACCTGTTACCTCTTCTTACTCTTTCACGTTTTCTGGTTACATTAGACTTAAAAGATGCTTATCATCACATCCCTATTCATCCAGACTTCAGACATTTCTTAATGTTTTGTGTGTCTGGATCACATTATCAGTTCTCTGCATTAAACGTTTGGCTATCCACTGCACCAAGAGTGTTCACAACATGTCTAACCCCAGTTACAGCTCATTGCATGCTACAGGGTATCCACATTTTTTTTCCATAGTTAGATGACTTGTTTGTCTTTGCAGAGTCTTTTTTCAAAGTGTCAGGAATCACTCTCTTGGGTGAGAGAACATTCAAAATTCTTTCTTGACTCCATTGCACAGGATTGTGTTCCTGGGATAGCTAGACACCTCATTTCCAAGAACTTTTCTTCCACAGGAAAAAAAATAGATCCTTATTTAGATCTATTCCTAAGGTTTCCACTCATACTTCTGTCACTGGGAGGGAATGTGTCAGGATTTTGAGTCTCATGGCATCTATGATTCTCATGATACCCCTAACAAGACTCCACATGAAAAAGAAACAGTGCTATCTGAAATCTCTTTGGTTCCAGCACCAACACCCTTTGTCTTTTCAAATCGTAGTGCTGGCATTTGCCAAAAGAGAAATCACTTGGTGGAGACAACAGATAATCCTTAACTCCAGGTCTTCTCAATGCTCTGGGCCAGTACTATGAACCAGTACCCCACCCCCTCAGCTCTTCAAGTGAAGAGCAAAAAAAACAAAAAAACCCTCACTGTAACAAACCGATCACTACATTGAAAGCTTATTACATTTAGATGTAAGCCCTCCCTCCACAGCTCTTCCATTGAAGAGTTAAAAAAACAGACATCCTTTCTACTGGCACACCAACCATGCTGCCAGAAGCATGACACATCCAAACTGGCAGCCATTCAAGTCCTATTTCTGTGCCCAGCCCCCAACCCTCCTTAAGGTTCTTCTTTTAAGCTGTAGAAAACTGTGTGCTACAAATGTAGCACACGGTTGCTACAGTTTATACCCTGCCTTCACAGAGTGCTATGGAGTTCATGTTTCACTTTTAAAACAATTCTTTTTAAACTGTAGCAAACAAACAGCTTGCTACAAATGTACCAAATAGTTGCTACAGTTTCTACCCTACATGCACAGAGAGCTATAGTGCTCAGGTTTTAGTTAATTTAGTTAAGAAAATACTTTTTTTTTTTACTTTAAATATAGGAAACAGTTGCTGCAGATTAGAGTGCAAAGATACAATGGAAGGAAATCGGACCACCAAGGCTAAAAGGTAGATAAAATCTTTAATAAACACAATAAAAAAGATTAGCACTTTTGGGCCACTGTCCTTCATCACCTCTTTCACATCATAAACTCTGTGAGGTTAAAAACCAAATGTGACCAATCCAGAATCAGAAAAAATCAGCTGTAACCAAAAAAAATCAGAAACAGGGTCTATGCCCCTTTAAGACAGGTTTTAATGAAATGACATCATTCAGTCCTGGATAAGTGTCCGCCCTTAACTCAGTTAGCATATAAATGCGGTTTAAATATTTTTCCAGTCACAGGATGTACAAAGCTATTCTTCCTATTAATATAGTGACACACTTTGCAATTGCCACAAGCACATGTCCCAATTTGCCGTGAAGAAAGGGGCAACATCATGACGGGTTGAACATCTTTACAAAGTAATCTCTTCAAGCTGGCATTATTTCTAAAAGAGAAAGAAGGCTCCTGACTGACTACTCCCTTTAAATCATTGGCTACTGTTAACATTTTCCAGTTTTCCCTTATTATACAGCAAATACATCTTATTATATTTTAAGATAACCCTAGGATGAGTATATACATTGTTAGCTGATGTCACTACATTTTCATGTGGTCTTTCCATGCCAAACCATGGTCATCCACGATCTGTTCTAAAGCCTTCAAGATTCGTCCTCATGATCCTCAGATCACCCTCCTCATAACCCCTTTCTTGAAAATTAGAGTAGAGTCGTTGTGTCTCCTGATGAAAAGTGAGATCATCTGTGCACAACCTAGAAGTCCTCATTAATTGCCCCTTCACTATGCTGGTAAAAACATGCCATGGATGCATACTATCCTTTTTCAACAAAGCATTCTTCCAGCATTCCTTCTTATACACTTTAGTGGTTAATCTTGAAGATGCATCCTCGTATACCTTTACATTCAAGAAATCAATTTCTGTCTCTGAAATATGTGACATAAAATGCAAGAAATTGGTACTACTCTCCAAATAAGTAATGAACTCTTGAAGTTGCTCTGGGGTGCCTAGCCATAAGAAAAATACATCAGCCAAAAATCTTTTGTAAAAAGAAAGGAGAGTCCTCCATCTATAGTTGGAGAAGATAACTTCCTCCTCCCATCTGGCCATCACCAAGTTGGCATAGGTGTTGGCACATGGTATTCCCATGGCAACACCCCAGCACTGAAAGTAATAGCAACTATAAAAGATAAATAAATTATTTTCCAAAATCAATTTCAAAAAAGAACATATCTGCATAATCAAAGCGCGGTCCCAGCCACCTCTATGTAGTAAAAAATCCCGTATTGCCATCAGTCCATACTCATTTGAAATGGCTGTAAACAAACTATTGACAACAAATATCACAAAATAAAATTTCTGCCCTTGTGGTATTTCTTTCATATGTTGTGATAATGTTCTCAAGAAATCAGTTGAATCTTTCAAAATCAAAAAAGCAAGATTCAAAGCCTTTTTCAAGTTGTGTTCTGCCGAAATCGATACATTTTCAGTAACCCATCCCCGACCAGACACTATGGGTTGGAATGGGACATTATCTCTGTTCTCATGCACTTTGGGGAGCCCTTTTATGATTGTAAGCACAGGTTTGTCTATGAACACAAAATTAAACATCTCCTCAGAAGTAAAACGACTGGACTACATGTCTTGTAATGTCCCCTGCACCTCTAAAATGACTTTTTGAGTGGTTAAACAGTCTATCTTGTTATATGTTTTATCTTCCTGCAATAACAGCAACATTTTGTCAATATAAGATTTCCAATCCATCAGGACTGTGGCCCCACCCTTATCTGCAGGTCTAATAACCACATTCTTGTCAGTCATTAACTCTTTTAAGGCTATTCACTCTTCCAAAGTCAAATTACAGAAACCATGCTGTTTATCAAAATGAGCAACATTTACAATTTCTTCTTCACAAACCTTAAGGAAGGTTTCCACCACTGGATGTGGTAGAGGTATAAACATACTGGGTTTCTTTAGGGTGTTAGTGTCCCTCACTTCTATTGAGTCCTTGAACATGTTCTTTAATGTTGCATTGCGTTCAAATATCTTGAGATCAAACAAGGCCTCATGCAATATAGGTGGTTTAGCTGGAATATAAGTACAACCTTTATTTAACACTTGTCTGTGAGCTGATTTGAGAACAAATTGTGACAAGTTTATAATTAAATCATTCTCAGTTGAATACTTTATTTGATTACTTTCCTGCATTTCCGATCCTGACTGGTAGACCGTGATCTCTGCTCTGTTGATTTCAACCTGACCAGTGCTGGTAGAATGGGAAAAAATGGTTGCTTATGATTCAGTGTCTTGGGCTTCGCTCCCACCATGGCCACATCTAAATTCTGAGAAGTGGATGTTATGTCTGTAACTCCATTCACAGTACTTTCTCAGTGTACCTCAACAGGAGAATCCAAAATATTACTAGAAACAATAGTAGCAGCATTGTTCTTGGTTAAAGGTACCAAATTGGACAGAGAATTTTTTTTTATTATCAATATCCACCTGGCCTATTTCAGTAGATATAACCTGTTCTGTCATTAAAAGCCATTTGATTTTCAGCCAAATAAAAATATTTCTATCTTTAAAATCCTTGTAATCTCTTTGTAACTTATTCAATTTAATTTCCTGTAGTTTGTTGTCATACATAATCAACATCTTGTATAAGTTATCAAGTCTAGCAGCATAAATATCTATAGAAAACTTCTCCCCAATAGTTGTTTGTTTACTTTCAACACTCTCTGTCAACCATTTCTCCTGCAGTTCAAAAAACTCTAGTAAAAGTCTTATGTACTTAAAGCTAGTTTGTAAATTTATTTCTTGCCATTTAGCCGAGAGGTCCGGAAAAGTATATCCATAAGTAGGCATATGAAGAATATGTAAACCCCTTGGAACGATTTGATAGTTAAAACATGCTTCCAGGTGGTATCTCTGCCACTGGAGACATTTTAATTTGAAAAAGTCATTTTCTAGTTCATGATATAAAAGACTGAAAGCTTCTTTATCAACATTTCATTACCTGGGTTGTCTTCCTCCGTGAAAGTCAGGCCAAGCAACAGATTAATATCTTTGAAAACCACTCTCTTCTTCTATCTAAAAGTCTCCTGCAACATTGTCACTGATTTATTCAATCTATAATCAAGTTCCACTGATTCATGATTTACTCCAGCCATGTGTGCTCTCCCAGTAAACAATGTACACAGCATAAAAATAAAGGAGAGACTGTGAGCACCAAAAGTCATTTCTTGTAAAAAAGCTTCAAAGATACAAAGGAACCAAATCAGCCCACCAAGGCTAAAAGGTAGAAAAAATCTTTAATAAACACCATAAAAATATTAGCACTTTCGGGCCACAGCCCTTCATCAGATCTATCACATCATAAACTCTGTGAGATTAAAAACCAAATGTGACCAATCCAGAATCAGAAAAAAATCAGTTGTAACCAATAAAAATCAGAAACAGTGTCTACGTCCCTTTAAGACAGGTTTTAATGAAATTACATCATTCAATACTAGATAAGTGTCCGCCCTGAACTCAGCAATCCACTTAATTTCATCCATTTCAGTGCGATCGGCCAGGTCTCTGCTTCTTAAACCTCTGAACTGCATTTGTAAAACCATAAAAACAAAACTATGTGCAGGAAAATCAAGCAAATATTTGAATAAAGCATTATGCTTATCATGACACCTTATATTGCTGATGTGCTGCAAAATTCTTTCTTTTAACATATGATTCATTTTCCCCACATAAAAACATTGACAATGTTTACAAGTAGCAATGTAAACCAAATTCTTGGTACGACAGTTAGCATATAAATGTGGTTTAAATATTTTTCCAGTCACAGGATGTACAAAGCTATTGTTTCTGTTAATATAGTGACATGCTTTGCAATTGCCACAAGCATATGTCCCAATTTTCCGTGAAGAAAGGGATAATGTCATGGAGGGTTGAACATCTTTACAAAGTAATCTCTTCAAGTTGACATTATTTCTAAAAGAGAAATAAGGCTCCTGACTGACTACTCCCTCTAAATCATTGGCTGCTGATAAAATTTTCCAGTTTTTCCTTATTATATGCCAAATACTTCATTTCTTGTTATTATATTTTAAGATAAACCTAGCATCAGTTAGAATGCCCACAAAGGTTTCTCACCAGGAGAATTCAGGACATGAATATTCTGTCATACAATAATCACCTAAATGCTCTATCTCTGTATTAAGTCTTCTACAGGCTGCTGTGAGTGGATTTTTGACTGGCTTACAGAGCTTCATCTGACCTCTGATGGATCTCTTGCACATGTGCAAAACAACAGCACTAGAAACACTTGATCCAGGGGTCTGAACTTTGCTAATGATGGAAACAGAACATACTGGAGGGACAGATATGTAAGGATGGTCATACTATGGAATATGCTGCTCAACCATATAAAACAGAGTTCATCCCTGACCCTATTCAAATGATATCTTGACAATTGGATGGGAAAATATAAATGTATCCCCTTTCTGGCCCCCAAATTTCTTGTGGACAGAGGCCATCAATAAGAAAAGTTTTATCCTACCACACCCCTACAAATCCTTAGTTATCTCCATACTAATATGCCCCCATATAGACACCCATGATTCTTGAGGACCCAAATGGTTTAGGGTATGTAGATAGGCTTGCAAGGGCCCTAGTGGTCATTAGTCTAGTAACAACCTATGAACCTAAAAGCTCAGGAAGATTTATTCAAGAAAGACATGGTGGTTTGATGCAGTCATTCTCACTGGATGAAGTTAATGATAGCATTTCATACCCAGGCAGAGAAGTGTGGTAAGGACTGGATGTAAGTTTGGTAAAATTAAAAGATTACATGTACCCTTCCATAAGGTTACATTAATAAAACAAGTTATTCACACTTTTAGCATAAAACGTCTGTACCTCACTTTTTGCTCTAATATTTCAGTTTTAAAAATGCAGTAAAAATTGTTTACATTTTTCTCTATATTATAAAATATTATACTATAAAACACATTTCATCGACTTTGGGGGGTATTTTTCACATTAGAATAAAACCACAGTTTGATGCAACTTACTTTATAAGAAAAAGATCATGTATGTGATGAATGTTTTACAGTAGATAGCTTTCAAATGATGCATAGCAGTTGCTTATTCAAAGTTTGCCTTCAGTAACAATAACTGAGTTTCTTTTTAATTTTACTGAAAAACCTTCTATATTATCCTTATTAGAAATGCATTAAAATTTTGTTTAGGCTCAAAACGTAATTGACTAAATTTATTGCTGCCAAACTTTTTGAGGAATGTAACAATATCACAAAACTTTATTTCCACTTTCAGAAACAGCTAACACTGATACCTTAATGACAGCTGTACATAAGGCTCTATGGACAAGCATGGAGGGTATTTTTAGAGCTAACATTTTAACCACTATATGATACCTCATTTTAAAGTTAAGCAGGATGCAGTGTCTACTCCAGTATTCTTTTCCTTCCAGTCCCCTTAGTTGTTATGGTATGGTCATCACAAGTCTTGTTTTGGGTAACTGAAGGATTTTTTTTAAATTCAGTTTATACAAGTTTCAGTGCATGGCAAGCCCTTTGGTGCTACAAGGTATGACAAGTATAGTTTTTAATAAAGTCAAGATGTTCTGTATCATGTGTCTGTTTTGTTAAATGTTGATCTCAATGCCTTCTTAAGGGCATACAGAACTCTTTCAGTTAAACATTTGCACGTGACAAATGGATTAATATTTTACTGTAACTAAACTTTATATGGGTGGTATTTTACTCATCACTGGCTTTCTCACTGAAGACCTGCTCAACAAAAGCCACTGGTGGACTGTGTACCCTCAATGACAATATATGCTTAACAAGTATACATAATCATCACGAGTGTGGCTAAATTGAGGAGCGTGGACAAGATAGTGAGAAGTTAACAGCACTGTATTTTTGCTCTGCTTTATTTTAACATCCCTGACATGATGTTTACAGAAAATTTCAAAGAAAATGTTTCAAAATATGATGGATGTATAATTAAACAACTTCTGAAAATAAACTTTTACAAGGAAAAATAAGTCTGAAATCTTTTTCATCGCTTTTTCCTGTCAAGAAAAACTTAAAAAACGAAATCCCAATACGTCACTCTAAACCTAGTGTACAGGACAATACATTAAAGAGAGATATTCAGTCTATACTCAGCAACATCAAGGAGCTTTCTATAAAGATGGATACATTGGGAAGCAGCATAGACAATATTAAGGAGGAGTGTAAAAAACAGAAGTGCTGAGTGAAGCTCTTAAACAACAATTTTCACAAATTTCAGATACAGAAGGGGCAATGACAATTTAGATGGGAGAATGATTGAGAGTGAGAATGATACTGAATTTCTCCTGAAGCAAAATAATCTATTTGGGGGGAAAAATAGAAGATCTAGAAAACAGACCCAGAAGGAACAACATTAGGATTTATGTCATCCTGGAGAAAGAAGAAGGAAACAATATGATTCAACTTCTATATACCTGGCTGCCTAAGATACTGAACCTGCCTGAAGCTCTTTCCTTCAGTACTGAGAGGGCACACAGATTACTCTCCAAAACATCAATAAAGAAAAATCCACCTACACCAAGGTCAATGATCATTACATTCTTTTACCAGCCAAGATAAAGTTTTGGTTTTAAAATCAGCATGGACTAATTATCCAGTCAAAATAAAAGACAATATATGATTTGACAATGACTATTCAACTTCATTTATGTCAAAAGGGAAAGCATGTGTACCACTTATAAAGGGCTTAAAGAAAAACAATATTCTATTTCCGGCACAAATATAGATTCATCTTACAGAAGGACATAGCACTTTTAACACCTTGGAAGATGCTTTGGAGTTTACACAGAAGAATAAAATTCTAGAAAAAAAAAACAGAAGAAATGGACTGGAGCTTGTCTACAGCTCTCATAAGAATGCAGCAATAAATAGTTGGTCAGTTAAAGACAAAACCAGTAAAACATGAAAGATAAATGAAAAATTAATTAATTTTATTGTAATGTTTGCTCTGTAACATAAAGAAGTGTGTGAATGATAAGGATCAGATACTAAATATCACTTTTTACAGGCTAAATATTTTCCTTATTTCAAATGATTTTTTTAAGATATATATATATATATATATATATATATATATATATATATATATATATATATATATAAGTGAAGCTAATTTATTCCAAATAAAGCTTAATCAGTCATACCATACCTATCAATAAATGTAAAATATCAGTATGATGAAGTGTATGTAAAGAAGCAAACATTTTAAGATCTTAACATGTTTCTGTGCTGTGTTACTAAACACAGTACTTGAAATATAAAAATGACAGCAAATAAGCATGCTAAGTTGCATTCTAATTCACATATCTGGCTGTTTTACATATACAAAAGAAAGCATTGGGATGGCACTAATTAATTAGCACATCATTGACACCTATACAAGTTGAATTCTTATCACACATTACTGTCACTGTTTCAACACAAGTTTTATTGTTATGTCTCCTTTGGAGAATGATAGAAGGCTCCATATAAAACAATACTGAAATTCATTTGAAATAAGGAAACATATTTACCCTGTAAAAAGTGATATTTAGTATCTGATCTTTACCATTCATACACTTCTTTATGTTACAGGGCAAATATTACAATAAAATAAATACATTTTTCATTATTTCTCTGAAGTCCAGGCCAACACGAAGGGACTCTGGCTTACAAAGTTCACAGACGATTGCAAGTTGGGAGCTATTATTAACTCCCCAAGTGATGTTGACATCCTACAGAAAGGCCTCACTGAGACCAACGACTGATGTCAGAGAACCATGGCCTTAAGCTCAATGCCAAAAAAATGTTGTCATCCCCTTTGGGAAAAACCTGGTTCACATCAATGGTAGTCCACTGAACAGAGAAGACGTTATAAGAGAT
Organism: Protopterus annectens; assembly: GCF_019279795.1. Taxonomy (NCBI): domain Eukaryota; kingdom Metazoa; phylum Chordata; order Ceratodontiformes; family Protopteridae; genus Protopterus; species Protopterus annectens. Next base: position 540,896,582 of record NC_056750.1, read on the forward strand.
CTGGGAACACAGGTTGACAGCAACCTTTCGTTTGACCACCACATTGCCACTGTAGTCAGAAAGTCCTTCTATGTGGCACATTTCACTACTAAGGGTTTTGCATCCAGGAAGAAAGAGATCATTGTCTCCCTCTACTCTTCCCTCATTAGGCCAGTCATCGAGTACAATGCCCCATTTGGCATGTACCTCACTAGACACATGCAACAACTGGAGAGACCACAAAAGTACCTCATAAACAGGATCCTAGGCCTTAAACACTTGTCGTATATGGACAGACTCAAAAAACTCCAACTATTCTCTGTCTCATATTGCCTACTTAGAGGCGAGCTCTACTTGACTTACAAAGCCATGTCTGACCCAGCTCTGTTAAAAATGCTACATGTAAAGAAATCCCAATCCCTCTGCACCACACACTCCAGAGACCTTAACTTCATTACTACAATCAGCAGAACATGCTGGAGGAACAGGTTCATAACCCAGAGACTGCCCGTGCTATGGAATAGACTTCCCATACATGTCAAACAGAGCACCTCACTGGCCCTCTTCAAGAGAAATCTTGACGAGTGGATAGGAAATAGAAGATTCACCCCGGAGATCACTCCAGTGGCTCTACTTGACAGAGCCACTGGAAACTAAGGTTGGGTGGCACAATGCCAGAGTAATCCTATGGGCTAGGCTTGTAAAGGCTCCAGGCCCATTAGCCTACTACACACCTATGAACCTATGAATACATGAATACCTGAGAAAATATCTACATATCCGATGCTGCGGTACTTATAACTTATATACTTACCTGTAATTATGCTTTGTTACTGTCTCCTTATAATACTTAGTAGTTATTTATTGATTAAAGCTAGCCTTTATCTTAAAATAAGGGTTAAAATGAACAGTCACAATTGTCACAAATTTATCTGTACATGCAGAGTTACTGAAAAGATTCTCTGTATTTGTGGAAGTATTTGAAAGTTTAAATTTTTTTTTGATTAGATGGCTTTGAAGGACTAATATTTATTGCTGAAGTGTTTATATTTACCTGCAATGCTGCAAGAGTTTTCTGTGCAAGCAACTAGAGCTAAACAAATTATTTTCACACCTTTAACATAAAGTTAGCTTTAAAAGAAGCTATTAAGTAGTGTGAACACTTTTGTGAGGCTTTATAAGCTTTAAAATGTTTTATGAGTTGTTATTCTTATAGTCTTCTTCTTCCTCAAAGTGAAAGCTGACCTTTCAACTCACCCTCTGAACCAGGAGTGATGCATTAGAATGTTAAACATAAATTGTGGTGTGCTTTAAGTGTTAAAACTTAAAAAAACATTCATATGTAGGAATTAAAACACAGTGCATTAAATCTTACATAGTCAATATACATAATTCATATACTAAATTAAAGATGAAAATGAGCTTTGAAACTAATAATAACTAGTTTGAAGTTTTGATTGCTTGTTATATAATAACAGGTAGACCACACTGCAGCTTGCACACTGCATTCACTTTTAATATGATGCAAATGAATATATTCCCTGGTATTTGATTTAAAAATCTCAGAAAGATTATAGCTGATAGATTTTATTTAAAAAATATTTGATGTTAGTTTCAATTCCCTCTGATAAAATGAATAAATAAGATAGCAGACTAATAACAAGAAATTACAGTATATATAAAAAAGGGCAATTAAATAAAGATTACATGATATATAAGGGGAGGAATATCTGTTCTTTCAAACAACATAGTACATTTGGATTATAACTGAGGTATGGAGCTCATGTAAATAGCAAATGGTATAAGATAGATGGTATAAGCAGAAAAAGAAAGAGATGAGCATAAATAGACAAGTATATAGCTAGTAGACTGTAATATAAATAATTTTACACATAATAAATATATTAACAAATAATATGCAACTTATTGACCTTTATAATAACAAATGTGAGAATAATAACTGATGACCTCATTATTGTAGTCCATATGATAAGAAGAGGTTATAAGTGAAGATGGAAATTCTGATAACTAATCTGGCATATTTAAAGTGAAACAGGACCTAAGCAGCCTTTTCTCTCTTTCTTAATAACATATAGAAGGGCTTTCTTAAAATGATTCATATTAAAACAGGGAACATACATGCGTGTAGCAGAAGCATGAGTGAAATGTAGTTAGTCTAATGGGGAGGTTGAGATGTAGTCTGATTTTATCAACAAACTAGAAATGTATTATTCCATGGTAGAATGTTTTATGGTTATATTGTTAGATAATATTTTAATTGTTTTAAAAGTTTTGTCCATATCTGAATGTTCATCATTATCTCTAAGTATATAATAGTTATTTGCATATATGTATTTTTAGTAATATGTTCTCTTATAAATGTTTAATTTTAAATGTTTATCTATTAATATTAATGGATTAAGTAATCCAGTAAAGAGGGGGAGCCTGCTTAAATACTTGAAGTTACATAAAGCTCAAATAGTATTATTATAAGAAATACATTTACTCAATAAGGACATCATTAAATAATTATTTGATTTTAGCAGGATCTCATTTTAAATCAAAAAGAAGAGACATGTCAATCTGTGGAAGCATTCCCCGGTTATGCCTAATGTAATGGATACTTATGTTGATAAAAAATGGTATGTTAAGCATTGTTGCAATTGAATGTAATAAAATATATACTTTGGTAAACTCTTATTGGATTCAGGGGTTGGAGCTAAAGATGCAAACAATTATCTAGACACTATAGCATATTATATGAAAGGTGATGTCATAATGGCTGGTGATTTTAACTGTGTCTTATCTTATAAAAACAGCACTGCTAATACGAAACCTAGAACCACATCATCAGCTAAACATTTATCAATTTTTGTAAGCCTTATGAACTTAAAGGATAATTATGAACTAAGAAAAGTAAATTCACTTAAATACACCCATTATTCATATGGCTATGGAACACAAACAAATATTGATAACATTTTTCTTACAGACAATTTGATTTCAAATATCAAAGAAGTTTCAATAGTGTCATGTCCATTATCAGATCACAATACTGTTGTATTCGACATTATTTTAAAAAAACTAATTAATACATCACAGAAAACTGCTAGCATACATTGTTAAAATAAAAGGATTTAAGGAGTGGTATGTAAATGAGATCAACAGTTTCATAGAAATAAATATAAATGTTGAAGTAAATGATATCTTTTGAAACACGCTAAAGGCTTACTTAAATGTTAGAATAACATGCTGGTAAACCAAAAGAATGGGATAAAGAATAAAAGGGTCTATATTACATTGTTGAAAGCCAACAATATAGAATTTGAAATTGTCAACACGACAATAGCGAACACTGAGAATACCGAACGTGTAAACGGAAATCTCCGTAAGGGGGATTTCCGTTTACTGCAATGTAGTGCAGTCTTGGAGTTGGTATATTTAAGTAGCGGGGGGTGTGGGTGTGCAGGAGGGCTTGCCCCCCTGCCTACACCCTTTAGTTTTTCTTTTTCTTTTTTTTTTTTATTTATTTTTATGAACATTCAATGTTTTAATAGTTCGATCAATAAAGGTCGACCTTTAGTGATTCAAACTATTAAACTTTCGATGTTCTAATATAGACCCAAATAAAATGCATTACAGACTAAAAGAGATAAAATAAAATTAGTCCTAAAACCAAATTATACTATTAGTCAGAACTAAAAAAATGAATACAAAATACATTGAAATTCTAAATCATAAATTTTCAATAAATATGGAAAAACTAAAACCCATCAAGCTTACATAAACGTGCTATTAGATCTAAGAAAATTAGTAGACTAAATCACATTAAAGAAATTACAATACAAATAACAAAAAAGGAAAACAGATATTAAGGGCATTCATGAGCACTTTAGAATACTTTATGAAAATATAAATAAAAATTCAAATAACTTAGTTAATGATGAGATAGTAATACTTTTCTAAAGTAAAATATAAAAAACTACAAATGAACAATTAAAAATGTTGACCGTTTACTTTAAAAGAAAAAAGATCAAATGAAAAAGTAAAAAAAAAAAATCAGGTCCCTTGTCTAGATGGTCTTGTACCTGAACTATATAAATTGGTACCAGATAAAGCAGTCTTCTACTAGAAAAAGGCTTTCAGGGAAATAAAAACTACTTCTGAGGTTTCCCTATCATGGAAATATTCCCATAGCTCACCTATTCTAAAGCAAGATAAAGACTTTACAAAGTATTCTTCTTATAGCCTCATTTCACTTCTAAATGGTCATGCATATTTTATCCAAAATAATCTAATAATACCAAGATTAATTAACAACAATCAAACAGGTTTTATTTTGAATAGATATATATAAGATAATATAATGACACGCACACACTAATAGACTGTGCAAATAAAAATAACTTTCTGTCATTCATCTTGATTTAGACAAAGCTTTTGATTCAGTCAATTGGCCTTATTTATTTAAAGCAATTAAAGAATGCAACTTCTCAGCTGATTTAATAGCACTAATTTCAAAGTTCTACATTAATTCTTGTGCTTGCATCAAAATATGCTCCTTTATTTCTAATTCCTTTAAAATACAGAAAAGTATTAAACCAGGTTGCCCACTATCTCCAGTACTTTGCACCAGTAATAGAACCTTTTGATAACTTTATTAGTCCAAACAAAAATATTTATGGTATAAAAATAAAAGATAATTTGGAACTAAAGATCCAACTCTTTGCAGGTTACATTCTACTTACAATAGGAAATATAGAAAAATCACTAGAACATATAATTAGTTCTATGAGGCAATTTGAAGCTATTTCAGACTTTAAACTTAATCATAATAAAACAAGTACATTATTAATCTGTAAGAAATTTTAAAAAATCATGCAAAAATATTCTGATTTCAATTGGAGTATCACTCAAATTAAATAGCTTGGTATCATCATCATCATCATGACTAATAGTGAAGAAATAATATGACTGATTTTTCAACAGGTTATCAATAAAATTATAAGTCTAGTCACAAGTTGGAATACATTTTTCTTTACTATGGAAGGACACTTAATGCTAATTAAGATGGTAATTCTCCCTAAAATATTATTTGTTATGCAATCATTATCATTGTTTCCACCAAAAATATTAATGAAACACATTAATAACATTCTACTTAAGTTTCTTTGGCATCCCAATAAAGCAAGATTTTTTTTAGTTGGCGCACAAAATGTTGGGAAATGGTAGAATATGATTCCCTGATATTCAACTGTATGCTACTTCAATTATTGCAAAAAATATTGCATTGTGATAAATTCATCACATCATCATCATAGGAATCAAAATGAAAACTAATACATCTGGTAGTATTATCCAAAAACAACACACATATTACTACCTGTCATAATAATATTCTTCCTTCCTTCTGGAAGTTCATATATTTTAATTATTGCATTAAAGACTTAATATTTTCAATATTTCCAATAGCATATACAAATGACTGCTTTGAAACTCACAATTTCACTGGAATGATAGATCTAAAAGAATAAAAAAACGTAATTTATTGGCATCAATTTTTAAATGGAACCAAAATACATACTGTTGAAGTGATGTCTAGATACAATCATGATTCTAAGAATTGGTTAATACTATATTTTGTAAATTCGAAGATAAATAATATATTTAACTTGGATAAGAAATCTTTCCCCCAAATATTGGAATTCCTAACTAATATTAATAATAAAGCAATGGAAAATAAGTCTTACTTATCACAAATTTATAGAATTCTTAGATTAGACTTCTTATATTTAGATAATAGTTATTGGAATTATTCCACAAAAATTAATAACAGAAATTTTACCGATAAAGATAAAAAATAGTATAAAATTCAATAGAAAAAAATTACATCTTCTTTCTACTGGAAAATTTTCACCTGAAAATTCTTGCACAGAGATTTTGTTACACCTAATAAGGTTACATTATGTATAACTCAAGCAGAATCAAATGCTGGAGATGTGATTCTGATGTTACAGCAGACTGGATAAATATGATATATGAATTTAAGGTAATCTCCCCTTTTTGGAAAGAAATTAATAATTTTATTGAAACATTGTGGTCAGAAAGATGTACTATTTCCAAGTCATTGATTGTATTTAATGCCCTAATCCCTGAAATAATTCCAAGGACTGAAGTGCCTCTTCTTTGATCTGTACTAGCAATAGCTAGGAAAATAACCAAGAACTGGAAAAATAAAACTACTCCGTCCTGTGCTGAATTTTTTAGTATGGAAAAAAATTATATACAGTAGTGAGCTGCATATGATTAGGATGAGGACTTCTAACATTATACATTCATTTAAGTCTTGGCTAAAACTTAAAGATTTGCTTGAAAAAAATATTAACTGTTGTTAGTTTGTATTATATTGATATATTAAACAGCTGTGGTCATATGTAAATAGTTATTTGCTTGTTTTATATTACTTTGTCTGTTCATTGTTGTTAAACTAAAATAAAAAGTAAAAAAAAAAAAAAAAAGAGTGTGGCTAAATTATGTGAATGTGCCATATACATATCAGTAATATGCAGGGATGTGGCTCTCTCCTATATGGTATGTAACTGTTATTTTTATGTTTCTTAATACTACATTGGACTGAACCGGAATTCTTAAATCACAGTGAAACTGTGTGTGACAGATCATTGATCAGTTTTCATATGTAGGGATTGGGGCTTCTATTGTAAGTGTTTATAAAGCAGGGATTTGCATACATGATGAAGAACCTGTAGCTAGGCTTTTGTGATTGGAGTGAGTGAACAAATGCTTGGTGTGCATATATCAGGAATGTTTGGTGACAGAATTGTAGTTAGACCAACTGCTTCTGTAAGAAATTCCCATTTGGTGCCCCTATGCCAACATCCCCCCAACAAGAGTTGAGGGCTAAAAAAACTCCAAACAACAAGCTATTATGTCTCTTCAGAACTGTTCTTTCAGAAACTGTACTAAAGATTTATGTCATCTCTTTTCTGCATTTCATAACACACCCAGATGCACATATGTGATGTCCCCTCTCTGGGCCAGTAGTCAAGGAGCCTGAATCCTGACCACTGACATTGGAAAGTGACATTCACTTGGAATACAAATTGATACGCTCAGTATTTCCAGATGCAGACCTCTCTGCATCAAGCACAATTTCCCTTAAGAGCACCCAGGGAACACACTCAGTCTGGGCGCTGGTTCATCTCTATATCTGTCCAGACTTTAAGACTCCTTACTGGCACAGCTTAGAGTTAAGACCTTAGCTGGGGTTCCAAGCTAAGTCCTCCTATACCCTCTCTGTCAAACCAGTGCTTTGTGTCCCTGCCCCAAGCAGCTGACACATGCACACTTTGAGATTTGATTTGCGTGCACACACACACACACACACACACACATACACACACACACACACACACACATACACACACACACACACACACACACACACACACACACACACACACACACACACACACACACACACACACACACACACATCTGGGAAAGGCTGGCACATATTCACCTGCTGCTCCCCCTTCTGCCCAGACTATAAGGTAATTATCACTGCCACCAGAACTCCTGCAAGCTACTTTAAGGCTCTTGCAATGGTACCCAATTATAGTGAGAGAAATTAATATTAATACAAATGGTAATGTTGACCAAACAGCAAGGCTTTCAGGAGTGACCAGAGTTATCACCAAATAAATATATGCAAATACTTTCAAAGCATAAATATTTTCTAAAAAAAGGACCAGCCACAATGGAAAGTTTAAATATATTTAATAATAAATAATAAAAGAACAAGAAACTACTAAATATCTATTCACAGTAAACACCAGAGTTTCAGTAACAGGGAATATTAAAAATAACACTAATGGAAAGTTTCATACAGTTAGAGAAAAACAGTATTTAGCTAGTCTCACTATCTATTCCTGATTGACTAAAATAATTACTGTTCCTACTTACTGAATAGAGCAAGGCAAGATGGGTGAGTGGTCCTTGTTGCCAGATCCATGACAGAATACAAAATGCTGCTGAGACTTCGGTCTCCTCTAATATTAAAACATTATTTCTGTACAGAATTACATCACATACATCTGGTCATCTGACTCTGTTTCCCGCACTATCCTGCATCACTAGAACCTACCAGGGTTTAGCACCTATGTGCTACAATGCACACAGAACTTTGCTCAGATGTGGTGCAACTACTGGAAGTCTTAAAACCATAAAACCATTGAGTCTTCCAACAGGAGTTACCAGCTATTCTCTAGCCCAGACATTGTGTCTCTGGCTCCATTCAAAACTGTGGGATAACATCTTTATGGCTTAACCCATAAAATAATTTAATTTCAAATATAATTACAGAACCATATACTCTGTCAACAGTTACTTATGACACAAAAGATCTTATACCACCCAAACAATACCCCCATCCTCTCTAATCTGATCTCTCCATATAAAAACCTGGCTACACTACGTTCTGCAAATAAACTACTTGTCTCCTTAACTAAATCAAACAACAAAGCTGGTGACTCTCTTTTCTCAAACACTATAGGAAAAAAATGGAATCAGCTCCCTCCTGAACTATCTACCCTAGCATCTGCTTCTCAATTCAAAAACCAAACAAAAGAACATCTAAAAACTAAGTGGCTCTGTCCTTGTGCTAACCCAGATTGAAACCTGTATTTCACTCCTATTTCAACCCTAGCCCTCCCTCTTGCCTCCAAAACTTATTTCTCTCCTCTTGTTTTATTCTTAGTAATTTGATAGGATTTGGGAACTTTGTTCTTTCTGCAATTGCCCTGGTGCTGTCTAGTGCATTTGCTTGTTTATGTCTGGTCTAGCTTTTGCCTAAATGTTTTCCAGTCACTGTTTGTTAGTCCCATTTGCTTTTCTCATTTTACCTATGTTACTATGGTACTGTTGCTTTATTACTCTATTTTACTTATTTGCTTTTGTTATATTGTTATTCTTATGCTTGGAGCTTTTCTCCCCGGGCCTCTACTGAAAATGGACATGTATCCAGTTAGTCTAGCCTGGTCAACAAATGTAAAATAAAATAAAAATAAAATTTTGCAAAGTCAGGCAGATTAAGACTAACCTCTTCACTTCCAGTATATGCTGTTACAACGCATACATTTAAACAGTTACAAAAATGCATGTACATCTCTTTTCCATCCAGCAGGGCATTCTGTCGATACATTTTAACACAAGCAAACCTCACAAATACATTTTCAGCACAAGCATCTATACAAATCAGTTTGATATACAAATGACATATAATTATTTACAAATGTCCAGCTAACTGTGTTGGCATATATTACAAATCCATTGCCATATTTCTCCTGGCATGGCTGGCAGTACCTCTTATCATCACAACATGGTGTGACCATGGCATAGCTGTCATCTACATAGACATTGGGGGTTTCTGCATTATGCCTTAAATTCCTCTAAAGATGCAGACAATGTCCCAAGGAATGAGAATGTAATCTAACAGTATGAGAATGCTTCCAAAGGTTGGGTTAAATCACATAGGATAGATGCCCTCATCTATCTCTGATCACTCTTGCAGACTGTAGGCAGAATGCCATTCTGGGATATATGATTGCAACCTCACCCCCCCCCCAAGTAGCAGCAAGCAAGAAGAGTTAGGTTCTTCAATTTTCTCTCTCTCCATCCAGTTCCTCCAGCACCCAGTTCACTAACCAACAGCATTTCCAGTACTGTCACAAATCAATGGATCCCTTGGCACCCTGGTTACTAATAACAGCACTTCCAGCACCCAGGTTACTAATAACAGCTCCAACAACATTCAGGTCACTAATTAACATTCCATCAACACTTAGCCCACTAATCAATAATTCCTCCAGTACTCATGCTGCTAGTTTCATCTCCTCCAGCACTCAGGTATCAAATCAGCAGCTCTTTCTGCACCCAGGTCACTAACGAACAGCTCCTCCTGTACCCAGGTCACTAATTAACAGCTCCTCTTACACCCAAATCACTAACCAACAGCTTCTCCAGTAGCCAGGTCACTCAGCCCATTTTGTACTTGGGTGCTGGAAGAGTTGTTGATTAGAGACCTAAGTCATTAATCAACAGCTCCTTCAGCACCCAGGCTACTAATAACAGCTAATCTAGCACTCAATTCATTAATCAACAGTCTTTCTGCCTCACCATTAGTAATAAAGAGATCCTCTTTGCCCCAGACCACTATCCAACAGCTTCTCCTGCACCAAGGCCAGTAATCAGCAGCTCCTTCAGCACCAAGTCCATGTGTTATCAATGTCTCCAGCAACAAGACCACAGATTATCAGTGCCTCAAGAATTAAGGTCAGAAATTAACTGTCCCTTTATACTCAGCCTGTACAGCCTTCCCGCTCCTTTAAGGAAATTCATGCAGAAAGTATATCCACGCACACTGAGCAGAGACAACCGGAAGAGACATCAGTCAATGAAAGATGAAGAGGGGACTATGAACAACCAGAAATGAGGGCAGCAAATTCGTTAGTTTTCAATCTTTCCTCATTTGAACTTACACCAGTGCACTTGAGCAGCCTTGGCATGGGCCCTTAGTTTATGCCAGTAGCACCTTTGGATGTTTATGATGCTGTGTTAGGGGTATGTATGTTTACCAGGGAAGTTATGCTGAAGTTGCTTTTTCAAAATGATGTGAATGATTGTAAGGCCTATAAAAAACCCAGTGCATTTAATCCTCCACTAAATTCTGTTCTTGAGGCTTTTCTATGGGTATGTGAACAATAACTTCATCAATTTCTTGTGAATAAGAGAGGTAAGCATTTTTTAACCTAACAAAAGAGCAGTTCACAGCTTTGATGGAGCTGGAAATGCTAGATTCAATATGCATTAGGCCAGCTGATAAGGGGAGAGCTATAGTAGTAATAGACACTGACTTTTATGTTACTAATATGTTAAAGCATTTGTCTGATGAAAGTATATATCATTGCATAGATTTTAGCAAAATTAACTGTTTTAAAAAGAAAGTGCATTTGATTTTATATGATTTGCTTATGCAAGGATTGGCTACTTATGAGCTATATATGTTTTTTCTGATTGAATAACCAATGATACCTGTTTTAAATGGACTACCAAAAGTTCATAAAAATGATTTGATTCCACCTATGCAACCTATCATGGCAGGACAAGGTTGGTTGACTGAAACCCTCTCAATCTTTGTAGAAGATAAATTGAAAAATGTTTTAAAGGAAGCTCCAGCTGTATTAAAAGACACTGAGGACTTTTTGACTAGACTTTACAATAAGGTTCAAAATGTTGATTGTTCAACTTTATTATTAGTGACGATGGATGTGAATACTTTATTCACAGTCATACCTAATGATTTTGGTGTGGATGCAATTAGGTTCTTTTTACATAAGCATAGTAATCACACACATGCTCAGATTGTTTTGATCTGTACTTTACTAGAGGTTATTCTTGAAAATAATCCTTTTGTTTTTAATAACAAGTTTTATTTGCAAGTGCTTGGCATAGCTATGGGTACAGCATGTGGCAATAGCTACGCCAACATGGTGATGGCATACTGGGAAGAAGAGCACATTTTTAATATTAACTTGTTTCTTAAAAATCTAGTTCACTATAGCAGATTTGTTGATGATATCTTTGTTTTATGGGAAGGCAGTGAAGATGAACTGTGTGGCTTTCTTCAGGTATTGCATAACAGTACAGATTTTTTAAGATACAGTATCTCATCTTCAAATGTATCTATTGACTTCCTTGATGTGCACATTTTTAAGGATATTGATTGTCAGCTAGGGACATCTATGCACAGAAAATCTTGCTAGAGAAATAGTAAACTGCATCGAACTAGTATGCACCCCAACCATGTATTCAAGAATATTGCCAAGGGACAATTTTTGTGTGTCACCAGGCTATGTACAGATGAAACCAATTTATATCAAAATAATGTAAAGATGGTAGAGTTTTATGAAAGGGGGTATGGAAGGAAAGTAATTGAGGAAGTCTTAACTGAAGTTAAGGATCTAATATGTACATTGGGTGAACCTTATTTTTCAATGAGAGTGAATAATTCTGATATCAGTAGAAATATGGATATGAGGGTGCTTAGAATAGGTTTTATGTTCTCGAATAATATTGATGAAGTCTGTGGAGTTATAAAATGCAATTGGCCTATCTAATTAACTAATGATGGAGTAAGAAGGATTGTTGGTCTGTGACCAAGTTTTTATTTCAAAAATGCTAGAAATTTAAATCAGAGACTATGTTTTAGGTGTAATAAGTCCATGATTATAGAACGTCCATGCTCTGATGGGGGGGGCACTTATCCATGTCGCACTTGCAAAGCCTGTATGTATATTTCGAGTTGTCCAGTTTTTGTTCATCCTACCACAAATATTGAATACAGGTCTAGATTTTATGCAGATTGCAGGAGCTAAGATTTAGTTTATATTGCTATATGCAATGACTGTCCATCCTTCTACATAGGAAAAACTAATTGTAGCTTTTAAGAGAGGGTGCTTGAACATATAGGTGACATCAAAAAACAGGTTAAAAGGAATGCTTTGAGTAAACATATTTTGCAGCAGAATCAGCATACTTTTTCATTTAGGGTATTACAACTAACTAATATGAGTATCAGGAGGCTAGGGTAGTTAATAGGACTGAGTTGAATGAGTTAAAATGGATCATTACGTTGCAGGCAGATAGGGATTTTGGTTTAAACAAGAGTGTTCCTTTAAAGCCCTATATGCTTTCATGCAAACTGAAACACTCATCAAATGCTATGGCAACTGTAAATTGTTTTAATTAGATAATTGATGTGAGTCTTTGTATAAAGGTTTTTTATTCATTTGTACTGTGAACTTGATCTGAAGAAGTGTCTTTACATGAAAGTGCTTACCTAATAAATACTTTAGTACATGTCGGCTGTGCTGCTCGTTCGTTTTTTTCTTTTACTTATTACAAATTAACGATGCCTCCACCACCAAAGCAGCAATTTAACAATGCCTCCAGCACCAAGGTCACAAACTGACAATGCCTCCAGCACCTACCTCAGTAGACAACAACCCCTCCAGTGCTCAGGTTACTAGTTAATATGTCCTCTTGTAACCAGGCCATTAATAACAGCTCCTCCAGGACCCGAGTAATTAGTAGCTCTTCCAGTGTTCATGTAATTAATCAGTAGCTCCTCCATCACTCGGGTCACTAATCAACAGCTCCTTCAATATACATGTCACTAATCAGCAACTCCTTCAGCACCAAGACCACTAATCAACAACCCATTATGCACCCAGGTCACTAATCATCAGAGCCTCCAGCACCCAAGATGCAACTAAAAGCTCCTCCAGCACCTAGGTCACTAATAAACCAGCTCCTCCAGCATCCAAGTCACTACTAACAGTTCCTGCAGCACTCATTACACTAATCCACAGCTCATTATGCACCCCAGTCATTAATCAACAGTGCCCTCAGCACCCAGGCTACAACTAATGGCTCCTCCAGCACCTAGGTCACTAATCAACGAGTTCCTCCAACATCCAAGCCACTTCTAACAGCTCCTATAGCACTCAATACACTAATCAACAGCTTCTTCAATACTCAGGTCACTAATCATATATGTCTAATCAATAGCTCTGTCAACACCCAGGCTATTAATAACAGCCTCTGCAACACCTATGCCATTACTAATAGCTCATCCAGCACCCACGTTACTGATCACTAATTCCTTCTGCACTCATATGACCAATCAGCAGCACCTTCAGCTCCCAGGCCAGTAATCAACAGCTCCTCCAGTACCCAGTCCTCTATTCAACAGCTCCTCAAGTTCCCATGCCACTAATCAACAGCTCCTCCAGCTAGTGTAAATTGTCTGTTACATGATGGCCCTTTATTGGATACCTTGACATGAAATCTGATATACTTTCATTCTTTTTTTTTCATTCAAAACATCATTGTAAAATCCTTATCTTTTTGATAAGTTTTCAATTCTAAAAGATGGTTTGATTGTTGTATATAACTTCAAATGGCTTGTGGTTATGCAGATCATCATAGACAAAATCCCATACCATATCCTAGCCAGCTATAAGTCACCCTCCATGTCCCAAGAAGCTCACAATTCACACTTGAACCTACTGGAGACACTTATCATCCAGCCTAATACCCTACTCATGGGAGACTTTAATTCCCCCACTTGGAATCCTACCCAGCATCAAACCTACAAGCATAGAAATTCCTAAACTTTGTAAATACAAACACCCTTGACCAATTAGTGAATACACCTACTAGAGGCTCCAACATGCTGAACTTTATGCTCACAAATATGGGAGAACACTGCACCCCCCACCTCTCCCCCAATGTCTTGTCCTCCTTGGTAAGGTCCGAACATAAAATTTTCTCCTTCTAACTCAAAATCAGCTCTGTAATCCTATTAAAACCAGCAAAAGTTAGGAACTATTCCAAGGCAAATTACCTGTTATTAAGAGATAGTGTGAGAAAATTCATTGCAACTCCAAACCCCGAAAACACAGCAGCCTATGCTGAATTGCTCTCGGATACACTGTACAACCATGTCAGTGGCTGCATAGAGGCTGCTGTACCTACCAGACGTAAGTTCAGGACTAGCTCTATAAATAAACTACCCTAGTGGCATCCCAAATTAAACAGGATATACAACAAAAGGATAAAAAATATGGCAAAAATCAGGAAGGGTGATTCCCATAAAGATGAAAAACTCTCTCATCAAAGTAAATAGGCAATTAAGAGGGCTAATTAGGTCAAGCAAAGTCAACTTTGAGGTTAAGATAGCCTCCCAGGTGAAAGAGAACCATAAGGCTTTCTACAGCTATGTCAGAAACCTCAAGGGCAGAACAGCAATGTGCTGAACTGGTGGTTAATGATGCCACATTCACCAAGCCTGGTGAAATAGTGAACCTGTTAGTGGCCATATTCATTTCCAACTTTACCCCTATCTCATCTCCAACCATCCTTCCAAAAATACCCTCAAATATAATGCCTTGAATTATGACTAGGCAGCATGTATTGGCTGCACTCACCAAAACCAAGAACACGGCCTGAATAGTCCCCAGTAACATCCCAGGATGCCGCCTGAATACTCTAAAATTTGATTTTATCAGGACTCTGGAGTCATTATTTAACTATAGTTTTAAAACAGGCTTTTTGCCACATGAATGGAGGAGTGAGATTGTCACCCCCTTTATAAGGTAGGACCTTCAACAGATCCTGGAAACTACAGACCTATTAGTCTGACAAGTTTTAATTGCAAAGCCATAGAAAGAATTATCATGGAAACTATCAACAAGGACATGGGAGACTTCCAAGTACTGAATCCAGCCCAGTTTGGCTTTGTCAAAAGAAAGTCATGCTTACTGAATCTGGTGGACTTCTTTGAAAAGGTAATTAAGGCAATGGATGAGGGGAAAATGGTGCATACTACCTACCTAAAGCTGTCTAAGGCATTTGATACAATACCGCACTCTGGCATTATCAACAAACTTATGGAACTAGGTATAAATCCCTTTATAACAAACTGGATAGCTAGCTGACTCACTGATAGGATTTAGGAGGTTAGAATCAATGAGGCCACATCCACAAAGAGGCCAGTCACCAGTAGAATTCCCCAGGGCTCTGTGCTAGGCCCCCTTCTCTTTGGCATCTACTTCCCGGATTTCAAAGTCAATGTCAGAGGCCTCTCGCTTACCAAGTTCACAGATGATTGCAAACTGTGTAGTCATGAAATCCCCCAAGATAAGAACACCCTTCAGGAAGGCCTAATACAGAAAAATGTTTGGTGCCAAAGCCATGGCTTAAAACTCAATATCAAGAAGTGCATTATAGTACCTTTTGGAAAGATTGCCACCCCAGGTAACTATGTCATGAATAAAACACCCTTAAAAGTTGATTTACTCATCAGGGATCTAGGAACCTGCCCAGATAGTAACCTAGCCTTTGACCAATATGTGCTCAAGGGAGTAAGAAAATCCTCCTGTGTTGCTCAACTTATAAGCAAGGGGGATGGTATCCAGGTCAAAAGAGGTCATCAACAGACCCATCATAGAGTATAATGCCCCTTCGGTATATACCTGACCAGACATATGCAGCAACTGGAATATCCACAAATGTTATTTACAAAAGAATACAGGGAGTAAACATAATGTCCTATGTTGATTGCCTCAAAGCCCTGTTTCTTTACTCAGTATCATACAGACGTCTGAGAAGTGATCTTTGCCTGGCATGCAATGCATACCTGGACCCTGTTTTGATGAACCTTTTGCACATAGGCAAAACAAACAATATCAGAACTACTAGATTAAAAGACTTAAATTTTACTTACAACATAATAGGACATGTTGGAGAGCAGTCTATAGAATTTTCTAAACATGTATGTCTCTCCAACGGGTCTATATCATTTAATCAAAATACATATTCGTCCAATGCATATTCATCGAACACTAATCAGCAAAATTCATTTCAGCAAACCCCAGACTTTTTCCCGGGATTATGAAGCACTTGGCCCTCACTGTAACTTTTCTCTTTTCCCCAATGAAGTGTGACCACCAAGTTGGTATATATAGTTAGGGGGTGGTGGACTTGATTAAGTTTGGTGTCTGTTCTGGAGTGCTGGTGGGCAAGTGGTTCCTAACCCTGGTAAAAAGTCCAGGGTTCACTGAAATGAGTTTCGCTGATTAGTGTTCGATGAATACATATTTCATTTAAGTAATATAGACTCATTGGAGAGACACATATGTTTCTTATAGAATTCCAGTTCACTGGAACAGGTTCCTCATCTATGTGAAGCAGAGCTCCTCTCTATCCCTATTTAAGCGCAACTTGGACCGATGGATGGGTAATAGGAAATTTACCCCAGGTCTGGCTCCTATGTCTCTGATGGACAGAGCCAGTAAGTAAATTACCCTTTATATAAATCAAATTTGGGGGTCACATTTGGCTTGCACAGCTAGGCTTATAAGGGCTGTAGTGGTCGTTAGCCTAGTATACACCTATGAACCTATGGTTTGTTACTAAAGAGAACTTGTAGTCATGCAAGTATAGATGGAACAACTTGCAGCTCAATACTATATCTTACACTTCCTTTTCTCATTGGGAATAATATATTTTCAACATCTGTAAATGATCATTATTGTATATAATAGGGCAGCAGGTTTTAAATTATCTATGTGTTTTGTGTTAAAATAGCTCTGAAGCCAAACAGATTTACATCTAGAGCAAGTTAAGATTGTTTATCCTAAAAGTATTAAATAAGTTGGTCATTGATTCAATTATTTAATGCTTGCAGTGTTTTGTCATGATTTTGACTGTGGCCATGGTGTGCATGTTTTTTTGATATGGTTTATTAGTGCCTAACTGTTGAAAAGTCTCTGATTAGCTGTGCACTGCAAGTAACTATACAAAGTAAACTATAGCATGAAATCATAATTAGTGATGCAGAGTATGTATTCCTTTTTGACATTATGCATCCACAACTCTCTTCAGTTATGTTTCTTAAATTCATATTAATTCTTATTTGCAGTCAGCCCAGTGTTGTTAAACTTTTGGGGAAAAATATATGTTTTTGTGATGCTCAGCCTGTACTCTGCTAAGTACAATAAAGTTGTCAGTAGCTTTTCTCCCATTTTCAATAATTTCCAGTTTCTTATTGATAACATTTTGAAAATCTCTGCTGTGGACTTGACAGCGAATATAAGCCTTTTATACCTTCTTAACCCATTATATTTCCAGAATATTGAGATCTTCATATCTGGATGCAGCTGTAATTTGAGGTGGTATTATTTCAGCCTCTTCTGATGTAGCTACTACCTTATCAACATTGGTTCCTGTATAGAAAAGAGTTATTCTGTGGGACTGATATATTAATTTTACTATTGTATTTATATGTACCTTGACAGTTTGTTTTTGCATTGAAATATACCTCCAAACCCTTCTTGCAAATTGTGCATTGTGCATTTCTGTGTCACATCACTATTTAGAAAAGTATCTTAAGTAGGTCTAGTCTGGTTTTGTCTGCTATGATAAAACTTAATAGTTATCTCCTAATTCCCTGTATGCATTTTTTGTTTTGATTTTGTAATTTCTAACTGAGATTGTAGTTTCAGAGACCCTGACTACTTGTCAGATGTTGCTTGCTCTTGTATGGAAACATCTTAATATTACAGTCTTTTGTAACCGTTTGGGATTCAGGCTAAATAAATGACCAATTTATAATGTTTACTTCAGTTCCATAATCAGTAATAGATTATGTTGTATATTCTCATTCAGGTTGAGCATAAAGTGGTTCATTTATGTTTACTGCAGTTCCTTAATCAATAAAAAATATTTTCTTTGCAAATTCTCATTTTTAACTGGTCTTTCTCCACTGTAATAATGATGTTATATGCATAATTTGTTGCACTACCTTCATGATTTGTTCCCAGGCACCTAGGCCACTAATATCTTAACTGATTTTTGGCTTTTCTTCTGTGTTTACTTGCTGTTTTGTGGTGCTGTCTTTAATATTAATTGATCTGATGGTGTCATTTTCATTCATTCCTTAAATGATTGGTTCATATCCAAGACTCGGCCACTTCTTCCAGATCATCAGATCCTAGAACTCTTGAGCTCCTCCTTTTACCCACAATGCCCCACCAATCTAGTGTACCTCAGATCTTGCTTGCCGCCAGTAGGTATCAGATGCGGATTCATAGCTCGAGTGTTTTGGTGTAATCTTTGAACTTCTTCTTACTAATTGTTTTTTGTAAGTTATTAAATTTTTGGTATATTACCTGTCTTCTTTCTCCATCCCATAATTTACTTTTTTAGCTTCTTCCTCTCTCAGAGCTAAGATCAAATTTTTTGATACTTCTTTCTTACTGTTGTTGGTATTCCTCTGTAATTTTTTAGTACCTTTTCTACCATTGTTGGTAGTTTTTCTCCTTTACCCCACTTTTCTCTTTTCTTTATTAAAAAAAAAAGTCTTGTTTGTTTGTTAGTCTATTTGGATAGTGCAATTCTATCGCTTCTCAGCCTTTTTGTTAAGATCTTGTTGTTACAACCTTTTTCTTGGTAGCCCTGTTAAGATGTCAGTAAAACCTTTTGGGTTTAAGAAGTATATTTCCTGTGAGTATGAGATCCCAAATTCTGATACCCACAGGGAACGTGTTTATTGTCTGGGCCTGGCCCACCTTGATATAGACTGCAATATCTGCTCTGGTTTCAATTCTAGGGCCTTGATTGATCATAAAAACAAGTTGATTCTGCAGGGTCTCTTACCTTCTAAATCCCTCAGTGGCTGAGGCTCAAACCCTTAAGGAGCCTGAAAAATCTAAAGGTGATCCTCAAACTAAGGTCAAAAAGTCTTGAATAAGGTCTCCAGAATGTCCCTCAACTTCGGCTTTGGCTTCCTCAATGGAGCCCCCTGGCAAGGTCCTAAAAAGTCAGATCTGTCAGTCCCTATCCAACACCTTGAAGCGCAAGATCTCTATGGATCCATAGCACTCCACTTCCACTGGATCCTATTTCATCCAGGCTCCCCTTTCCATTTTAGAGGAGTCACCTCAGACGCATTCTAGACCTCCTTCCACTACCTCTTCTCGTTAATCTTCCAGAAGCTTTTCTGAAGCAGACATAGAAGGATGAGTTCCTGAGAGCACAGATACAGATGGATGTTCACCCAGCTCCGACCCCTTCCAGGCCTGAGAGATGACATCTAACTACTTCCTCTTTGATATTGCCTTTTCCAATCTGTCCTTCTATTTTGGCACCATCAGATCCAAGATCACTGGGGGTATCTACTTTGGATCCAAATAATGTTGTTTGTTCAACACCAATGGTCCCCCTGAGTTGACTGGCACCAAGCACCTCAGAGCAGGAGGACTCTCGGAAATGAAGCAATCGGCATTGGTGTCACAAAAGGAAATATTGTCAACCTAGCTGTCTGGAATTTTGTAAATAATTATATGTCATTTGTGAATATCAATATGATTTATATAGAAATGTAACAAAAGGAGATACTGCCAGCCCAGCTATCTGGAATTTTGTAAGTGGTTGTGTGTGATTTGTGAATATTAACATGATTCATGTGCCTGTGTTACAAATGTATTAGAACTGCATGTCATATTGTGTAGATGTGTGCTGAAGAGATATTTATTATGCACTATTGTAACAGTTTAGATATATATATTTTAACAGGGGAGACTGAAACACAGGAGATTAACTTGCAAAACTTCAGAAGAATGGTTGAGGTTAAGTTACTTTATAGCTTGGCCATAAACAAAAGGATGTTATCTTTCAGTTTCAGTCAACAGGAGACAGAGTGTCTATACTAGGGGACTATCTCTGCTGCCTTGAAAGAGAGATAATTACTAGGCTTGAGATGTAGAAGTGTTTTATTGTTTTAGGACATCCAGGATCTGCAGACATCTGAGGAAAAGTCTTTGTTTATGTATTTTCACAGGTAGATGCTAAATGCTACCCCAATGATTGTTTTTGAGCCTGGGAACTGAAGTCAGATGACAAGAAGTGATGTCATGCGGCAAGTATCCCAGCAGCAATATTTGAGATATTAATTTAAGAACTGTCTGAGAGAGAGACTGTGCATTTTGTATTTGTCTTTGACCTGACAGCATCAGCTGGAAAAAAAACACTCACCACATCTGCCTTGCTTGCTCTGTAAGTTAACTAGGGTACAGTCATTTATTTTAGATTAATTAAAGAATACAGTAAATATTAGTTTAGATGTTTTCTGTATTTATTTGAGACTGTCCTGCAATGTTGTTTTAATATATCCTGTGATGCTGAACTCTGAAGTCACTGTGAATACATACTTAGTATTGTATTGTTCTTTTATTATTTATTATTAAATGTGTATAAACCTTTCAATTGTAGCTCGTCTGTCTAGAGGCATTAAGAGGTGGTGAAACAATTAGGATCATGAAGCCTGACAAAGGCAGGGGGATTATCTTTAATAGGTTAGATTATGTAAATTCTCTTACTAGTAATTTTTCAGATGAAACCAAATACCAAGTTTCCTCAATAAATAAAGTTTTTATTGCTTATAAGAAGATACATTTATTAATTAAGGATGCACTTCTACAAGGGGTCATCTCTGAGGAACTTTTTAACTTTCTAAGGGTCGATCATCCTTACATAACTAGCTTTTAGAATACCTAAAATTCATAAAGAAATAAAACCACCACCATTTAGGATTATTATTTCTGCCAATGGTAGCCCCACACACCCTTTAGGTATTTTTATTGACAGGCTTTTTAAAGGTGTGTTTGATTCAGTCCATTATTTGTTAAAAGATTCTTGGGACTTTTTAACTAAGATCAACCAGTTGTGGTTTTCAAAGGACTGTTGTTTTTCCACAATAGATGTAATAGCTCTTTTTACCTCTATCCCTCATGAGGAGAGTCTAGAACTATTTTATGAAGTGACAAGGGCTCTATCAAACTTTAATGATACACTTATCAATTTTATAATGGTTGGCATGGAGTTTATTCTAAAGAATATTTTTTTTTGTTTGAGGGAGAATATAAACATTTGAAAGCCGTGGCAATGGGAGCAAGCTGTGCCCCTTTGTTCACTAACATGGTATTATACGCATGGGAAGAAAAGTTTGTTTTCAACTCCCATTTTTCCTCAAAATGGTTCATATAGTTACAATTTTTGGATGACATATTTATTCTCTGGAAGGAGACAGATGACCAACAAACACTGTTTATTGAATATCTCAACAGTCTTTGTACATATTTCAAATTTACTTCAACATTTTCTGAGAATTCTATAAACTATTTAGAGGTCACCCTCTCTCTAAAGACATGTTAAATGGGTTATTTAGTTCCAAGATTTTTAGGAAACAAACATTTTCCAATAACTATCTCGATTTTAAAAGCTGTCACCCCAAATCTACTAAAAGAAATGTTTTTAAAGGTCAGTTAGTAAGGGCAGCACATATGTGCTCAGACATTACTAGTTTAAAACTTGAAATTGATCATATTATGAATATGTTCAGAAATAGAGGTTATCCCAATAACTTACTTGTCCCCATCAAAGCAGAAATCTTAGCAGGATGGGGAGTTAATATTTAAAGGTAACCCTGACATTTTGAACATCCTTGGGAACAAACCAAATTCTGTCTATAAGACAGGTAGAAATCTCAAGTTACTGTTTGAACATTCTATAGATATTACACAATTACCCAATAAGGGTACATCTAAGTGTGGAAGTTGCAGACAATGCCCTTATATATTAGAATCTAATAGTATTACTCTAAGGGAGAATAGATATAGGGTTAATCTTGTGAAAGGAAACTGCAATTCTAAAGGTTTAGTTTATATTGCTATTTGTCAGACATGTTGTAGTTATATTGGGAAGACTGAAAGAAAGTTAAAAACTAGAATCTATGAACATCTTTATGCAATATATAAAGGGAATGTTAACAGTTCATTATATAAACAAACACTGCATTGTAATGAATTTACAGGATTCAGATTTGGTATTGTAGAACAAGCTTCAATAAATCTTAGAGGAGAGTCTGCTTAGAATTAAGAGAATTTTTGGGATTATAAAATTAGATTTAAATGCACCACCAGGTATTAATGAATACATCTCACTTGCCCCAGTGTTAAAGAAGAGAGCCTTAGAAGGGACATTTTTAGCAGTTTACTTTTAATGAGTATATGTTTTTAACTTAATTGATGGGATTAAAGTTCAGTTCAATTTATGTTTATATAAGTGTGATTCTGTATGTTTTATTGAGTTCTGATGAAGTCTCTGTAAAGTTCAAGAGACAAAAGCGCTTAACTTTATGTTAATAAAACATTTTTGCTGGGACATCGCCTGATCTGAATTCTTCCAGGGTATGGAGTCTATGGTGTGGGTCCACTGAAGTGCCTGTTTGTAATTTTCAAGTTTTCTTGGTGCTCCCATCTGTTTTTTTTTTTTACTATTGTTATTCTCATTAGTTGCTATGATAGACTCCTGCTCCCTTAACTCTGAATATCTTTGACAATGAATGAATAAATTATTTAATTATCAGTTTCTTTAAAACTGCAATCTTATGACATTATTCTCAGTCTTATCTGATATACTTCATGTAAATCCTTGACTTTATCCACTTAACTTTTTGAATATATAAATTTCAGATGAATTATTTAGAAATAGTTAATTACCCTTGCTTAGATATCAGACTTCATATCTATTTAGCTGCTAAGGTATCTTATCATCATTTACCTTTTCATCTGGCATAATTAAAATAATTAAGTTTAAATATTGTGTCCTTGGCTGCACTTACTGTAGTCTCTTAGTTATCATAGCACTGCACTAATTTGTGTCTTTTTAGATTAAGTCCAATTTGTTCACTCTCAAGATAAAATGGTGGTAAGACTGTTGCTGCAGTTACATCCACAATGTACTATTTTAATAATGATCTTTTAGTTCTAAAACTATATTTTTCTAACTTTATAGCAACTCATTGTGCACCATCTTGGCTGTATTCAGTGCTGCAGTATTATGATAAATTATTAAGTTTTTTTTTAATTGACAGATTCAGGCAGTTAATTTGTTTCACTTCATATCTGGACAGCCTGACTTGCTTGAAAGTACAGCATCAACGTACTGCTCTGTATAATGAAAAAATAAGTAAAATTTATCACAGGTTTTGAATTTTTTACTAGGGCTTGTATTTATCTTCTGTAGTGAAGTTTACAGTTTATCAGTTTGATACAGGCAGTGTTGTCTCAGGTACTTTAAAAAAGAGTTAACTGGTTACCTTTGTCATCATTAAACAATGTGGTCCCAAGGCAGCTCTGACTGCAGATTATTGTTCTTTGTCATTGCCAGGAAACATTATGACATTGTAAACTCTAACAGTGCCTGCATGAATTACAGGCTGACTAGGTATTGCACTATAAAAACTTGGTCTGTGTGAAGTGAAGTACACATTTAAAAAAAATAGTAAAGTACACACAATCATGGGATGACAACTTTCTCATTAGAAATAGCACTAGTAAAATACAAAAGACAGTCACAGCATTGAAATCATGCAATTTATTTTGGCTGCAAATCTTTAGACTTCAGTTCACAATTGACAGCTGCTGAAGCTTCATAAAGTTGTACCTGCACTCTTTCTAAGAACACTTCAGTTTATCAGTGGAATGCTGTAAGCCAGAGACATCTCATGTTAGGGTTTTTCTCAACCAATCAGCTTCCAGTATTTTAATACTGGCACTTAGTCAAGCTATAGGTAGTCTTGTTTTGTACCTCGTGAAGGCCATGTCATCAAAAAATAACCGAGCTAAATGGCTAATAGCCAAATTAAAACTACTGTAACTAGAAAAATAACAAAAAAACATTACCAGTGGGCAAATCATGAAACTTTCAGCATTTATTTTCGATAAAAGACCATTAAAAAATGCATAAGTACATATGACTAAGCGCTTTCACCCATATATCAAACGGGCTTCTTCAGAGTCATTCTAGTAGAAACCAAATTACTTCAATACTCATATACTGCAATGCAATTATCAGTTAACAAAAAGTCACTTCCTTAAAGTGTCCCAACCCTTAACTACCAATTTTAAGCACTAGAATACATCAGAACATAAGATATGAAATGTAATAGGCAGAAAAAATATATATAACAAAACAATGATAAAGAAAGAAATAAAAAATATATATATATATAGGTGCCCCTGCATTCATTCCAAACTCAATCCTCCTTCAAATAAAAAATGTTAAAAAAAAATTCCAAGGACCTAACCATATACATAAGCAAATAAATAAACTGATTGTATGAATAAAAAAACAGGTTAATTCGAATGTTGTGTATTTTTTGTGTGGATATAAATATCTTAACTACACAGCCTAAATCTGGTTTTCACTCTGTTTTAAAATTGCTAAGATGGAAACACAATCATTAATACCAGGTTTATGCTTTGCATTTAACCTTAATTGCCACTTTGTCTCTCTTGCTTCCACCTCAAGTTTTACATCACCATCTCTTTCATTATGATTTACCTTGTTAGTTATAAAAAATATAAATCTTTTAAAATTCAAACAATTTATACTATGTGTATAAAGGGCACTATGAACATTCCCATTCTTAATATCTCTAACATGTTCTGCTATTCCATCCTTTAATCTACGAGCAGTTTTTCCAGAGAGATCTCATGTTAGGGTTTTTCTCAACCAATCAGCTTCCAGTATTTTCATACTGGACCTTATTCAAGCTATAGCAAGTCTTGCTTTGTACCTTGTGAAGGCCATGTGCATCAAAAAATAGCTTAAAATTCAAAGAAGCCTTGGTGAGATAGTCAGCTATAGATGACAACAGTTCATTTCTGACCAGTGGATTAGAGGATCAGCCTAAGGATTGAAGTTTGGGAGGACAGAATTAGACTATTACATGCAGGTATATAAAATTCAATTTCAGCCCTGAAACAGTAAGTGAACAAATTAAAATGATAATAATACATAATAGTAAAATAATAAATTATAAAGATAATGATAATGCACATGTAACTTACTCGGAGTTGCACTTACCAGAAATACTAAATGAATTACCTGTATGACTGCAAGCAGGTTTCCTGGGACAGATTAAAAAAGACTTGCTGCTTTCTACTTTCTCCAAATCTTTTGGGTTTCTAATACCATGATGGAAATGGACTCCATTCCTAAGTCAAGGTATGATTAAAGTTCATGAAATTAGTATTGTTTCAATCTTTGATGTCAGCCAAAAGTGCTCTTCGCAGCACCCGCAATGTGCTTAGTAATTACTCCTTCTACAATTTGTATGGGGTTACATGGATTGGTAACATATCTAAATATGATTGTAAATTATTTTTTTAAGACCCGTTGCTTCTACTACTACTGGAACTGTCTGGGTATATTTCTTCCACATTGTTCTCATTTCTGCCTGCAGATCCTGGTATTTTATGACTTTGTGTGTCTCTGTACGCAAGACACTATAGTCACTGGGTGTGGCGATTTCACTGAACAAAGCTACTTTTGTCTTCTTTTCATGGACCACTACAGCCGGTTTTCTAGCATCTATCTTTTGAATTGTTGGTAATGGGTGATCCCATGTGATATAAACTTCATAATTTTCTATGATGCTTTGTGGTTCATGTTTCCAGTATTTTTCAGCCACTTTGATACCATAATGTTTGCACAATCCCCAGTGCAACAGTCTTGCCACATTATTATGCCTTTCAGTATACAGTCCTTCTGCCATTAGTGTGTCACAACCAGCAACAAGGTGTGTGATTGTTTCCAATTCGGTTTTACAAAACCTACATTTGTCTGTTTCTCCCACATGTTCAATGGACTTTGTAAACCAGAGTGTATGTAGCCCACTATCTTGGGCTGCCAATATTAACCTTTCATTTCTTGGTTTGAATTCGCCTCTCCTTAACTATTCCTGCATTCATTTTTGATCGACATGAGGCTCTTCCAGAAGTTTTCTATACTTGCAACTATATTTATGTTTTTTACACATTTCTTGCCTTCTCATCTGGTCCTTCA
Source organism: Protopterus annectens (assembly GCF_019279795.1). Lineage (NCBI taxonomy): Eukaryota > Metazoa > Chordata > Ceratodontiformes > Protopteridae > Protopterus > Protopterus annectens. Next base: position 540,923,114 of record NC_056750.1, read on the forward strand.
CCTTATATGATTTCTTTTGTTTTTTTGGCGCATTCAGTTGCTGCCTGGTTTGTATCTACTTCTGGTTTGATTTCCATTCCTGCTTGACGTCGATATGCTTCTGCTAAATTAAGCAGAGAAGTCATCTTAGATTTATTCACCTCATGTTTCAAAACTATCACTACATTTGGATCTTTTGAGCTCTGTAGATATGTGTGGAGTCCCACGATTACAGATCTATACATGTAATCAATTTCAAGGAAGCCCATCGCTCCTTCGGAATGCGGAATATATAATCTTAGTATACACTGATTTTTATAAATCATTTGGTGAGCATGAAGACTCCTTCTTGTTTTAATGTCTAATCTATCCAACACTTTTTGAGGCCAGTCAATCACTCCAAAACTGTACGTTAGCACAGGAAGAGCAAATTGATTTATAGCTTGGATCTTGTTTCTAGATGTCAATGCTGTTCTCAGGATTAATTTAAGTCTTCTAAAGTATTCCTTACAGAGTTTTATGTGCATATGTTCATGTTTTATTGCTGATCCTTCAACAATTCCCAAGTATTTATGCACTCCCTCTTGCTCAAGTTCTTTTATAAAACATTCTTGTCCCAAACTGATGTTTTCCTGGTCCTGCAGTTTTCCTGCTTTAAAGGTTGCTTTTGCACATTTATCAAGACCAAATGACATTCTAATATCATCTGGAAAAGTTTTGATAACCTGCAGCTGTGCTTTCAGTTCCTCATCCAATGAGCTATACAGTTTTAAATCATCGACAAAGAGAAGATGAGGTCATTAGACTTTGTTGTTTTCTAGGAGCCAAATTATAGCCATGGCCTAAGCTGTTAAGTAAACAACTTAATGGATTAATGGCAAGGCAGAATAGCAACTGTGACAGAGAGGGGTTCAGGCACCTAGGCAGCGAGACATTTCCCTGTGGTACATTTGACTGGGGACACATGGCTGAAGTGACAGTCAGCTGCAGAGAAATATGGCTGTTTGCAAATTCCCTGTGGGCAAAGAGAAGAATGTGTTGCCATGCCCACAACTTCAATAACCAAATGCACAAGGGGAAAACAATGTCCATTGTCACCAAGGGAACATAAGACAGCAGGCAATATGACAGGCATCAGCAGCAGGCTGCCATACAGCATATCAGTGGCAGTAAAAATGCAGTGCACAATGGACAGTGCCTTTATAATCGGTGTGTGTGGACCACTATCCCCTTCACAGTGTCTAGGAAGCATTACCTAAAATGCATACTGGAGTATAAATGTGACTACAGTAGCCTGCAGGATTTCCTCCATGCTGTAGCACACTTTTATATGTTGTAGTTGCATAAGCATGTACTGTACACTGAGCACAACACTCGTTACTTCTTCTGCCTCTGTGCATTTGGTTATTAAAGCTGTGAGCATGGCAGTGTGTGCTTCTCTTTGCCCACAGGCAATTTGCAAACAGCCATATTTCTCTGCAGCTAACTGTCATTTCAGCCATGTGTCCCCAAAGAAATGTACCACAGGGAAATATCTCACTGCCTAGGTGCCTGAACCCAACAGAGAGTCACCCTGGAATATCCCCCTTTGAATTTTTATCCATAGGATAATAATCTGTCCTTTATCATGTCTTAATTGCAAAGTGGTCTGCCATTGTTTCATGGTTACTGTAATGTAGTCAATCAGTGTAGGGTGTATCTTTTACATTTTTAAGCACTCTTTTATCCATGAATGTGGGATACTATCAAATGCTTTTTGCAGTCAATCCACACCATACTTAAATCATTCCCCTTTTTACAGTTCTCCACTATAACTTTATTCAACAACAAGTGATCCTTTGACTTTCTTTTATTGCCCTTTTGTTCTACTGCCATAACTGAGTTTTCTTCTAAATGACTATAAACTTTGTCAGCGTCAATTCCCGTGTATAGTTTATACGTCGTCGGAAGGCAAGTTATTGGTCTATAATTTTTAGGGTAGCTTGCAGGTTCACTCTTAAGTAAGAGAATTGTTTTCCCTGTCAGTGTGAGTGTCTTACTGTTGTATAAGGCCTGTCTATAAAGGAGGCTTATTGGAGTAAGTCACTACTTTTGGAATCGGACCCTCTGTGTACATCCTCAGCTTAAATTAACATAACTTTAGAGAAAAAACATAAAATAGTTATCACAAACTGTAGTGCCTTAAAATTCCATTTGATAAAGTACATAAATGTAAATGAATAATATAAAAACTCAAATCCCTTAAATACAAAAAAAACTAAATAGCAAATAATTACAATCAATATGCTAATTACACAGAAACTGGAGCAAATGTTTCATAACAAGAGTTTATCAAGTAATACATACCATATCAGAATAATAATAATGTTTGGAATATACTCCTTAAAATTAATTTCTTTGATTCTTTTCTTAAACCTTTCTCAAATTATTTTATTGGTTTACAGCATCTACTAGTCATCTAGATGATCTCTATAACTACACCCTTTTTTCCATAAATGGGTGATAGCTAATATAGTGCAATCATCATCTAGGTAGCCATTAGGGAATTTTTTGTGAGTGCATGTACCTACCAGCACCTCTCTGCATACCTTTGGAAGATAAGTGAAAGTCTTCTGGCCTATATTCCTGATATGCAATAATCTAACTTAAACACATCAGACATCTGGTCTTTAAGTAAAAATGAAATGCTTGGAGTGCACTGGGCTTTAAGGAGAATGTCACCCATTTTTGTGACACAACTCCTCGAAAGGTGTTGCCTTCTTTCCAAGCAAACCTACATGCCATTGGTGGTCTTTACTTAGGATTCTAGCAAGCAATATATGCACCATGGGCATGTGTGTCCCACCCTTCCTTGTGGAAGAGGTGAGCAAGCATTGCTTCACCACTCCTAACCAATTCCTATAGCATCCAGGCTGTCAAAACCGAGAGATATGAGTTATAGACCAAGCTGTAACCCTCTTTGCTATGTAGATTGAAATTTCTTTGGATACTTAACAGGAATAATAAAAAGATTATACATCTGTTAAATTTAATTGATTTATTTAGTGTGTGTGTGTGAAAATAGGCCAATAGCCTAATGGGAGGGTTTATATTAGATCAGTGAATGCTTAAAAAAGCGAACGCTGATTGATCAAACTTATGTAAGCGAAATCTTAAAATATCAAAGCAACAGAAACCTGAATTTTTTCCTAGGGAAAGAATTTGGTTGTCCTTTTCTGTTGCTTTGGTATTTTCAGTGCTGTGGTGGAAAGTTACGGGTCGGGTTCAGGTAAGTGTGCGATTGTGTGGATGTGAGTGTTAGGGCGGGTTAGGTGAGTTAGGTTTAGGGTGTGGGTTAGGTATGTATTCGATTGTGTGGACGTGAGGGTTAGAGCGGGTTAGGTGAGTTAGCGTTAGGGAGCGGGTGAGGTGAGTGTGCGATAGTGACGGACCTTAGGGTTAGGGTTTGGGTTAAGGTAAGTGGATAGTTAGTGGTGTGTGTATAGTTTAGTGTAGGGTTAGGTGTCAGATTTTAGATGTATGTGTGTGGATTGCTGTTTGTTTGGTGTGCTTGTGTTGTGTGTATGTGTTTTGGAACAGCGATTTTTTTCCCTAGGAAACAAATCGCTGTTCTCACAGTTTGAGATTGTAAGCTTTCGCTTACATAAGTTCAGTCAATCAGCGTTCGCTTTTAAATGTTCGCTGATCTAATATAGACCTTAATGGGACTAACCTGATCAGCAAAGAATAAATAAAAATACATGAATAAAATTTGTCCCAGAGTTTTAATACTATCTCCTCAAATACCTTCTCCCTCAAACCTGTACCTACTATCTACATCAAAACTCTACTCTCTAAATTAAAACCATGCTCAGCATCAGCTGACAATATTCCTTCCACTTTTCTTCTACTAGCAGCTGACTATCTTCCTCTCCCTGTATCTATCCTAATTAATCGCTCTAGCTATGAATCTAAAGTACCTTCCATCTGGAAACAATGCTACACTCTACCTATACACAAAAGAAGGTAACTCCTCTGATATCTCCAACTTTAGACCTACAGCTATCCTCTCCCCTCTCTCCAAATTACTAGAAAAATGTATTCATAAACAAGTTATGCAGTATCTAATACAGGACAATCTGCTTACACTCACTCAACATGGCTTCAAACCCAAACATAGCACCACTACAGATCTGTTATCCTTCTTCAACACTGCCTCTATAGCCATAGATGACCATAAATGTATTTCTTGCCTATTCTTTGACCTCTCAAAAACTTTCAACACTGTCTCACACTCTCTTCTAATGTACAAACTGCATAACCTCAACTTCTCCTCTGATAGTGCTGCATGGTTCTACAGCTACCTCTCTGATAGATCTCAGTTAGTGAGATGGCACTCTGCACTCTCCCCTCCTCTCCCTGTAAAAATGGATGTGCCTCAAGGGTCTATCCTAGGGCCTTTACTTTTTAATATCTTTACTAATCAGCTCTATATCTCCTGTCCTCAGTCATCTTTAGTGCAATATGCAGATGACTCTACAGTCATAACCACAGCCAACTCTCCCTCCAAGCTTTCTCAGCTACTCAGGCATCTTTTAACTTAGTTGAAACATGGCTCTCCAACAACCAGCTTATCCTTAACCCTAAAAACAAATCTGTTACTCTTTCTACCTAAAAAGTTCAACAATATTAAACCCTTGATCTCCATACAGTCCCTTAATAACACTCCTATTCAGGTAGAATCCAGCACTAAGCTCTTAGGCATAACCATCGATGATCAGCTTAAATTTGACTTGCATGTTAATAACTGTATCAAAAAGACTCATTCAAAACTAGGGCTCCTTTACTGTAACAAGAAATTCCTTACCTCTGAAGCCAAAATTACTCTCTCTCTTACCTACCTTCTACCCAGTCTAATGTACAATTCTCAAATTCTCACAAATCTTAATTCAGCACTCCTGACCAAACTCAAATCTACCTACAACAAGGTAGCTAGATTTGCTGCCCAACAAACCTACAAATCCCATCACTGTCTCTCTCTAAAACACCCAAAATGGCTTAAATTACCCCACCAGCTTCTTCTCTCTCAGCTCCAGATCATCCGTTCTGTCCTATACCAGCCTTCCTACTGCCCAGCACTATCCCCTCTCATCTCCCAGTATTCTCCCTTCAGACCTCTCCGAAGCTCTAACCAAGACCTACTACAAATCTACAAACCCAAGTCTAAATTTGGATGCAACATGTACAGCTATCACCCCACTATTGCCTGCAATAGGCTCGCACTAGAAATCAGGACTCTTACACAGCCTAAACAATTTAAGACAGCCATCAAAGAGCACTTTAAAAGTCACTGGTCCTGCCACTGCACTCTCCCTCCTTAAACATCCCCTACTTCCATACCTTAATCTACTTTCTGCCCTTAACTCACTCTTCTCACTAGCTCTCTCTAATCTGCCTTTGACTACTCTTTCTATGGTCTTCTAAAATCTATTAAGCAAATCATCCCAGAGAAACATTCTATTGTAATTGTCTTGCCTTCATGCAACTACATTATGATAAAACTGGGTTTTTGTAACCACTTACCCCAAAAACTATATTCATCTTAATGACATATTTCTTTTTATACATCTTGAAATAGTTTTGCTATACTCCTGATTATTGACACTGTATAAAATTGTATTGCTACTTAATCTTCTTCTTCTTTTGGCTTTTCCCGGTTAGGGGTTGCCACAGCAGATCACCTGTCTGCTCATGATTGGCAGTGGAGTTTTACGGTGTCGAGTTGCCAGCCTGGCGCCCAACCTTCCACAGAAGGCACACACATGTACTGACTCCCGCCTAGGGCCAATTTAGAGTATCCAATTCACCTACAGCATGTCTTTGGGATGTGGGAGGAAAACAGAGCACCCAGAGGAAACCCACGTTACCACAGGGAGGACATGCAGACTCTGCACAGAAGGCACCCCAGCCAAGGATCGAACCAGAGAACCTCTTGCTGTGAGGTGGCAATACTAACCGCTGCACCACCATGGACGTCCTTGTATTGCTACTTAATACCTTGTAATAATCCTGTAACATTGCTGTTTAATGCTAATTTATAATGAACATTGTATAATATGTTGGAGCTTTTCTCCCCGGGCCTCCACTGAAAAAGGGCTCTTCAGCTCAGTCGGACAATCCCGGTCAACAAATGTAAAATAAATAAAAATTTGTCTCAGAGTTTCCTAAGTGTGTTTGCACAGGAACAATATTCCTTGAACAAAATGCCTCCACAGTTTGCCACCTAAATAAATATTAATCTCTAATGCCAAAGCATTTAATCCTTCCCTTCTTCATCATCATGGAATCATATACTGTCTCTTTGATGGCACTGCTAGTTGCACAGCAGTCGGCCTAGATGTCTCAAACAATTAAATGATGTTTGCTAACCAGTGAACCATCCTTAAGTATTGTCACTAGGACACCATCCATTACAGAGAACATGTGCTTTAATTCTCATGTAAATGTAACTGGAGTCAAGTGGCCATTTAGCAATATAAATAACAAAAGGGGAAAAATGAAGAAAACTGTGGTAACACTAGGGAAACTACAATGTAATTATACTTAACTTATTGTTGCATTACTCTAACCTTGTTGTACTTATTGCATTGACACTCTATCACTATTGCACACTTTAATTTATTAAACTACTGTATTTTTCCCCAGGCTGAAACTGAAATTTGTCATTTGTGACCAGTACTCTACCTCACTTAACAAATGAATATACGTAAAATCAGCTTACTCATGCAGTGGGATGAATCCCTTACTACAGCCCAGATGACCTGAATTGACTCAGGAATCATAACAGCAGACAAAGTAGGGTCATAATCAGTGGATGGTGCTGGCTTTCACATCCTAGGAAGGAGACATTTTTGCTCACTGCTGAACTGACACCCAGCAAAGGCTAAGAGTAATAAAAATTCACCAGCAGCAACTCAGCCAAGGCAGAGATATGTTTATCAAGCAGTGCGCCCTGATCCAGAGTGGGGCATGTGCAGTAGTAAGATGTGTAGGAGCCCAGTACTGTGGGAGAGAACCAACAGCTGTCATGGAGAACTCAGAGTTATGGCTTACTGGAAAAACCGTGGTGGTTGTACAGATGACAGCCTCCAGTGCCTGGTTATCACCTAAAAAGGAACAAATGGCCCACCTTGTCACAGGATACTGGAAGGTAGCCAAGTTTAAAAAAATGAAGGATTAAAAAACACTATGATAATTATTAAATGTAGTCATAAAGACAAACACTAAAGTGTTTTTAAAACAATATTCTTTGTTTATTTATTCTGCATTCATATCTGTTTACCGGGATAATGGACTGATCTCAATTTGCAGGCATAGCCTTGGTGAATAGGAGGACATAAGAAATTAACAAAACATATTTACAGATACAAGGATATGATAAAAACATATGTGTGTGTGTGTGTGTGTGTGTGTGTGTGTGTGTGTGTGTGTGTGTGTGTGTATATATATATATATATATATATATATATATATATATATATATATATATGGGACTACTTCAGATAATCGAAATTTCACTTACCCAAAATGCAGTTATCAAGATGAAAACACTGAACATTCAAATAAGTGAACGTTCACATCACTGGATTTCTACATAGTGAATGGAGGCAGTTGGCCAACATTCAACCAACATACATGTGCAGTAAGTGAAACCCACCCAGGTGGCTGGCTAAACCCCCAACTAAATATGCAAAGTCCAAGATCGCACTACAGTGAGAAAAAGGACAAATTTCCCCATGTTGCCCAACTGCCTCCATTCCCTGTGTAGAAATTCGGTGATGTGAAAGTTCTCTTAACTGATTTGAACATTCTGTGTTTTCGTCTCATTTAAGTGGGTTTCACGTAACTGAAATTTCAATTATCTGATAGGGACCCATAAATATATATATATATATATATATATATATATATATATATATATATATATGGTTCCACTTCATATCATCTAATTATCATTTCATCGAATTTCAAATCATCGAGACCAAATCATCAAAAACTCATTTCGTCGAAAACTCATATCATCAAATCTCAAATTATTGAAAACTATAAAGCAACTAGAAATAACATCCCAGACACTGTTTACTATGTTTATGCAGGGGAGCAAGCCCCCCTGCACCCCCCATAATTAAATATACCAACTCCAAGGTCGCACTACAGTGTGGTTAGGAAATTACCTTTTTCCCCCACAGCATAAACATAGTAAAAACTTTGTGGAATGTTATTTCTAGTTGCTTTATAGTTTTTAATGATTTGAGATTTGATGATATGAGTTTTCGATGATTTGGTCTCGATGAAATGATAATTCGATGATAGGAAGTGGAACCATAGATATATATATATATATATATATATATATATATATATATATATATATATATATATATATACTAAAACATTTAGTTCAAGAAGCAGTTAACAATGTCAAAACATGGATGAAAAAAATGGAATTATGATTAGCAGAGCTTTGTGGATAAGATGGAGCCATAGTGACCGAGATGTTTACTTTACAGGGATTGTAGTATATCATTATATAAAGAGGTATAAAGACATTATAAGAGTTACGTGAGAATAGTTGCAAGAAGGAATACCATGGGGAGAAAACAGAAATGGTGAGACAGGCATGCAGAGGGAAGAGAAATAGAAAGAAGAAGTATGAGAGAGATGCAAACAGAAGAGGGAAGTAGAATGAATGAGAGTCAGTAAGTAAGGGGATGACAAGATAAGACAAGGAAAGATGAAACAGGAATAAAGGGGTATGTGAGAGAGCCGCAGGGTTTATGTAAACTGACCTGAGTCCAGCAGCACTTTGCTTAAGTAGAGAGGTGTTCCTTGAGCTGTTGTCCGAAGTCTGAGTACTTTTGGGCATCTCAAGCTTGAGAGAGGAATGGAGTCTCATAGTGTAGGTGCTAGGAAGGAGAATGCATGGTCAGTGCTATAAAGTTTACCTTTTGGAGTTAGTACGGTGGGTTGAGATTGAGAGATACTTCTGAGATTATATGTGGAGGTTTTGGTGAAAAGTTTGTGAGTGAAAGGGGCCGATGTCTTAGGAGAAAGGGCTTTGTGAATTAGTGATCCTAGTAGGAGGTTGTCTGTCAAATGTACTGGGAGCCATTTAGCTTTGGTGAGAGCTATGCAGTGATATTTCTAAGGTAGTGGCATTTTTCTTTGCAGCAGAAGCTATAATGGGTAGCCAATATTCAATTTTAGATAAGAGTACTTCTTTGACTACGGCAGCTTTTTGCTGGCTTGGACAGAAGAGGTGATAGCTTATTCACCTAGAACAGTAGTGTGTTGATCTTTTTGCATGTTGTTTTGAATGTGTAGTTGAAAGTGCTCTAGCCAAATTCCAAGGTATTTGAAGGATGTGGTAGTTTCTAAGGTGGTATTGTTACTATTTGTAATATTAAGGAAGCTGGGTTCTTTGGCTATTTTTTTTTTTGGTTGGTTCCAAATAGCATTGCTTTTGTTTCTGAGGGATTGAGTATATGTTTCTGGACTATTAGCCACTATTTGAAGGTTTGGAGGTCATCTTGGAGCTGAGTTTGTACAACAGAGTGGGATTTGTTTGACCTGTAAATGATGTCATCTGCATAAAGAATTTGAGGTATCTGAGGATGATTATGTGGGAGTTTGTTGACAAATATGGAAAATAGCAGAGAGGCTAAAGTGAAACCCCGGGGAGCTTCTTTCATAAGAGGAGCTGTTTCAGAGCTGGTGGTGCCTACTTTCACTTAATTTCATATTAATAACACATTTAGACAAAGTCACACAAGCTAGATGTGTATTTTGCAATTATTTTTGATAAATTCCATAAAAGTGTTGAGTAAGCAAAAGAAAACATTAGCAATTCACTACGGTGGCAAGAATTTTGTAAAACAAAGAAATGAGCTTGTGTTAGCTGCCATTTTAAGTATTACTTACCTCATGGTGCTTCACGCTTTACATTATAGGTCCATTGGTAAGTACTAGGCAATCAGTCTGCAAACCATTATAAGCCTAGCCAAAAAACTCTATTCAAAAGTTACCTCTAGCCTCAAGGAGAGCATGACAAGATAAACCAGCAGATAATTTGAGGCTGCCCTTCTGGTTATCTAGGTGTACCTTGAAGTTGGCAAGATTAGTGCTCTGCTTGATGTGTAATAAAAGTTTGTTCCAGAGATGAGGAATATGTTGGGATATGAATCTATCATGTAAGTACGTCTTAGCTATATGCTGATGAAGGTTTAGTTTCTTTAACTGTATATTTGAGGTACTATCAGTTCTGCAAAAGAAATAGGAGGTCAGATAAGGTTGGATCTTTTGTGGCTTGAAAGGCTAGATACGAATTTCCAGGCAGGAGTCTGTACAAGTCTAAGTGTAGAAAAAGGGCTGCCAGTCTCTTCAGATAACTAGGATTTATGAGGCCACTGATCTGTTTAGTTATGAATCTCTGAGGTCTCTAAAGTTGTGTGATATATTTACATAAATATATGCCAAAAGGTGTATTATATACAATAGTGTGTCTGATAAGATAGGAGTAAAGTGGAATTAAGGCCTCTTTAGTTCTAATGGAAATGCCATTGGAAATTATGTTAGCCAGATAAAAGGATTTCCAAACTACTGTGAAGTAATATGACCAATCGCTTGTACAATTGAGATGACCACCAAAATCCACAACATACATTAAAATGATTCCCATCTGAAGAAAATAACAAACTACTGAAAAATACAGTGCTTACAAAAAGCCATTGCCATAAACAGTAGTGTGAACATGTAACATTCTCACAACAGAACATATGACTTTAAACAATATGCTGCAAGAATAACACCGCAGTAGCACTTCATGTGTTTGCTTGCATATATATATATATATATATATATATATATATATATATATATATATATGTGTGTGTGTGTGTGTGTATATACACACACACACACACACACACACACACACACATATTTATTTATTTATTTATTTGTTTGTTTTGTTTATCGTGAAAGTCAGACTGGGTCAGAAAGTACCCATTTTCAGTGGAGACACAGGGAGAACAGCACCAACAATAACACGACTTGGAGAAAATATTTTGAGGAAAACAAAACTCACTAGTCATATTATTTGTTACATAGATTAGTATGTGATAAAATGAGACCTGAGACAATTATAATAAGATATTTAAAGAGATATTAAAGATTACATGATTAAATACAGTGAGGTAAAATTGAGTGATGTCTTAGTGTGAGAGATGGTGTTCATATTAAGGTTTTAGAAGGAAGAACGGTGGAGAGAAAAGGAGATTATAACAACAGTGCAGGGTAGGGTATCTTCAGGTAACGTTGGTGAGTAGGGAGGAAGGAGAAAGAGGTATATATAATATGTGTATATATGTATATATAAATACAGACACGCAGGCACACACACACACACACACACACACACACACACACACACACACACACACACACACATATATAAAATAACAAAAAGTCACTCCTTCGACTAAAATTTCATCAGTCAAGTTACATTAGCTGAATGTTTAGTCAAAAATAAGAAAAATACACAAAAACAAGTGATGTGAAGTTGTTCTGTCTCGCCGTTCATTCTTTACTGATGGGTTCGGAACTGATCCCTCGGCTCCAAGTCGGCACCTACTGCAAAGCTCAAGGATTTCTTGTAGCTCTAGGCCAAGTATCTATCCCATGATGCACCCTGAGTTACCTCAGATCTAGTTTGGCGCTGCAACTGATAGGAGGTTCTTGCTAGCTCAGGCCAGTAAAAACTTTATTACCTTTCTATTTTCAAATTTTATTGTTAGATTATCATTGCAATAGCTAGATATTAAGATAGATAGGCTCTTAAAGCCTTTTCTGTAGTGCTTCCTTCCCTGTGTGCTTTTCTTAGTTTTATATTTGGCCTCATTTTTTTCTGATAGGCCTATTTAAAATTTCTGACTAAAAATTGCTTGTTCGGTGACCTTTTGTCACTTTTCTTATTAGCATAGTATAGTGTGATTACTTAGTGTATAGTAACTTTTTATTCAATGACCTTTTGTCACATTTTTTCCACAGCATAGTATTTTATTACAGTTTACTTGCTGTTCAGATTATCTGTTTAATCATTTTGTGTGTGTGTGTTTGTTAGCCTTAATTTTAGGCTTGTGTGCTTATCTTTAGCCTGTTTTTTATTAGAAGGCTTTTGAGTAGTTAGTTAGCTTTAGTTAAAGGTGTGTGTGTGTGTGTGTGTGTGTGTGTGTGTGTGTGTGTGTGTGTGTGTGTGTGTGTGTGTGTGTGTGTGTGTCTGTGTGTGCACTGACAGTTAGCCTGGTTTTTATTAGAAGGCTAATTTATACTTGCTGTTGTTGGGTGTGTCCACTTCTGACATGGCTGATGACAAAGATAAACACCGTAAGTCAGGGTTTAAAAAATGCCCTAAATGTGTTACTGAATGCCATGTGAATTGTGTCTACTGCTTGGGTGCCTTGCACTTATAAGAAACACGTTCTGTATGTCATTCTTTTTCCTCGAGTCCTCCAAGAGAGAAAAAGGAAGCTTATTGATAGGGGTTTGTTGAAACCTTCTTTCCAGGAGGCTTTGAGTGACCAGGATGGATCTAGTAAGTCCTCAAAGTCCTCCAAAACCTCTGGAGAATCAAAAAAATCTAAAGAGTCTGTGACATCAGCTCCACAGATCTCGGAGCCTACTGTTTTTTTCTTTTTGGAGCCAGTCCCCGGTCTTGGAACCGGTATCCAAAACTCCTAAATCGCCTCTACTCCAGTCAGCACCATCAGTCCGATCATCTCAACCTTCTACAAGCCTATCTGATTTGGATGTGAATCGGGTGGTGGAGAAGCTTTTACTGGCACCGTCCTTTGCCAAATTATCTGCTCCACCCAGGTGGCTTTGGAGTCGAAGACCCTTATCCCAGCTATATCTCTTCCTCCTCCAAGCCATACTGGTCCTTCAGAGCTAGAGGAGTCTGACCTGCTGATTGTGGAGCCTTTGGAACTGACTCCTGCTCCAGTGTCTTCGGCTCCGTTCACTCTGATGTCCTCTGTGCTGATCGAGGACTCCAGGAGCCGACACTCTCTGGTCAGGTCCGGGGAGGATAGTCGAACTGACTTATCGGTTTCGACTTTGCCTTTCGGGGCTTCGGCTTGGATGATCTCAGCTCCTACCTCGGGCTCGGAGCCCACTGTCCTGGTGCCAGGGGTATCGATGATTTCCTTGGATCTGTCGGTCCCTTTGCATTGGAGGAGAGGTGCCTTCAAAGTTATGAGGAGAGTTATGTCTCCCAAGACATCCTCAATTTTGAGTCTGGCTTCATCCCCTAAAGCACCTGTGTCTGCTTCTACCTCACAGATTATTGCTAAGTGCAAAGACCCAGAGCCTCAGGAATCCCCCATTGGGTGGCCTATGCTCTTCAGAGACCACCCCAGAAGATTCAACTGATGAGGATTCCAGGAAGAGAGTGTGTAAGAGGAAACATTTGGACTCCCCTCAGGAGTCATTAATATCTGACACTGACTTGGATGAATCAGAATGGTCCCCACGGTCCCCCTCTGAGAATATCTCATTTGCTGAGATACCGGAAATCCTTAGGCAGAGGGGTGACTGGCAGTCCACCAACCTTACTGAGGATAAGTTGGTCCTCCATGAAGGCTTTCGGGTCTCAGCCCTCCACCTCTTGGGTGTCTCCGCCCTTAGATGAGCTTATGCAGCTGGTCTCACGAAGGGTGTGGGAGTCTCCAGATACTATGGAGCCTGTCCCTAGGAGGCCTAATAAGTTCATATCTGCCCCCCTAGATAAATCCTTCTTGACAAAAGGTGTGCTAGTTGATGCCATGGTGGTGGCAGCAGCCACCAAAAAGGAAATGTCTGAAACTTCCTCCTCTATCCATCCTCCTAACAGAGACTCCAGGATCATGGATAGATATGGGAAGTGCATGTTTAGTTCAGAGACTTTTGCTCTTCGTTCACTTAACTATTTAACCGATTTTACCAGACTAAAAAGAGATCTCCTTAAAGAGCTGGGAGATACTCTTCAGGGTACAGTAGCTGCAGAAGCTACAGACAAAGTTGCCGCCCAGCTTGCTACCCTCAATTCTGTAGTGAACTCATCCATGCACCTCATTTCATATGCAGCTGATGGAACAAGTAGAGCAGCAAGTACAGGTGTTGCTCTTAGTAGACACTCCTGGATGCACATGTGTTGCTTGACAGAGCCCTGCAAGTCATCCTTCCTGAATACTCCCTTTGATGGCTCGTCCCTTTTTGGGCCTAAAGTCAAGGAAACCTTAACCTAGTGTGAACAGGATGTTAAGACTCTGTCTGCCATCAGAATCCGTTTTTCCACCCCTACCAGACCCTACCCCAAGGGTCAAAGGGGAGGGAAAATGTGGTTCCGAAAAATCCAAGGAGCTTTTCAGGACATACGTGGTGAACCCCCCTCCAGGGGCAGAGGAGGGGGTAATAATGGAAGATGCTGCCCTTGCAGCAGAGGGGGTCCGCAACACCAGGGTGACAGAGATCACTTCTTTGGGAAGCCCTACCAGTGCTCCTGAAAGGAGGCCTGGCTGTCCTGATATGGAGGCAGCCGGGGTTTACTTATCTTTGTACCCAGACACCTGTCTCAAAATAACAAAGGACAACTGGGTACAAAGTATCATTTCCAGAGGATACTTCATCCTATTTGCCACACCCCCTCCATCGACAAGGAAAATCCCGGATGTTCCACCCAGTTACAGGGAACAAGCAACAGTAGAGGTCCAGACATTTCTAAGAAAGAGTCATCCCACCAGTCCCAGCAGAACACACAGGCTCCGGAACTTACTCAAGATTCTTTTTAGTTCCAAAGAAGACAAAGGACTGGAGTCCTATATTGGACCTCAGCAGACTAAACAAATGTGTAAAGAAAGAGAAGTTTCAGATGGCCACGCTTCAGTCAATACTTCCCTTCTTAGAGAAAGACAATTGGATGTGCTCGATAGATTTCCAGGATGCGTACTACCACATAAAAATGGCCAGGCTATCCAGGGATCATCTACGGTTCTGGTTGGGAGCCAATCATTACTGGTTTCGAGCTCTGCCCTTTGGTCTCACTACAGCCCCCAGAGTGTTCATAACAAAAAAAAAAAAAATTTAGGCACACCATCAAAAAAAAAAAACTAGGGTACTAGGCCAGTTTAAAGCATCTAATTCAAATAGGCTATGCTAGCAAGGCTCATTTATAATAAAAAAAAAAACAAGTGAGGAGAGAAAGGAGAAAAAGGTAAGATAAGGGAGAGGAAGGATAGGGTAGTCAGGAGGGGGAGAAGTCAGTCTGGTGTATTACATTTTTGGTAAGGTTTCTTAGTAAAAAGAAAGAAAAAAAGAAGAAGTAAAAGTTAATTCTAAGGCATCTCCATTTGTTTTTAGTTTTGTTTTAGTTTCTATAGTTTTTCATTTGAGCATGGGGCAGAATTTGACTTCATTCTGATGGTTGGCTCAGGGGCATGTTTGTTTATTCAAAATAGAGAAATGAAAATTAAAAGTATATTTGCTTCATTCAGTGGAAGTATATTTTTTTGGGGGGTTTCCAGTTGCAAGAGTTGAGTTCGTTGAAATAGGTCAGCTTTAAAATGTTGTTTAGAGAGAACGAATATTTCTTATATTAGGGAGGTGTAGATAGTCAGTCTTCTCTCTTGTGATGTAGGTTAAGTAATGATCATCAAATGCATGGCAGTGGTCATGGCTCACCTGAGACGTTTAGGATTCCAGGTGTTGGAATCGTCTGTACCTAGACGATTGGCTCCTTACCACCACCACCAGGCATCAACTCATTCAAGCCAGGGAGTCCACTCTGTCACTCTGCAATCATCTGAGCATTACAATAAACTCAGAAAAATCTGCCTTGTCGCCATTGCAGCATATCATCTTTATCGGTGCAGAACTGGACACCACCACGCTAAGACTTCCAGCAGAAAGAGTCTTAATTCTCCACCAGCATGTCCGCATTCTAATATCCAAAAACAAAGCACCAGCATCAGAAGTTCTGAAATTGTTAGGCTTGATGGCAGCAGCACTTCTAGCCATACCACTGGGCCATATGCACATGCGGATACTACAATGGCTGTTGTTCACTCAATGGTCTTACCAAAAGCTCCCCATGTCTCACATGATATTGATCACAAATTCTTGCAGAAAGGTTATTCAGTTGTGGTTGACCTCACTTCATGTTACAATAGGATGCCCATTTGTGCTACCCACACCAGCGGCCACAGTGACCACGGACCCTGATAGGGTAGGGGGCATTTTCAGGGAAAGACAGCCAAAGGCACATGGGCCGATCAAGAGACACATCTGCATAGCAATGTCCTAGAGATGAGAGCAGTACTTTTGGCATTGCAGTACTTCCAAGACTCTCTTCCTCTAGGTACGATTGTGATTCAGATGGACAACATGTCAGTTTTCTGGTATTTGAACAAACAAGGAGGAACCAGATCATACCCCCTTTGTCGCAAGGCCCTCAGAGTATGGCAGTGGGCTATTTCCACCCAGCACTTTCTGTTAGCAATGCACATCCCAGAGAAATCCAACATGATAGCAGACAAGTTGAGAAGAGCAATTTTGTTGCCCCACAAATGGTCACTCAAGATGGAAATAGCGGACAGGATATTGCACAGATGGGGCCAGCCTTGCTGCAACTTTTTTGCCAGTCACATGAACACCAAATACAGAAGCTATTTTGCCCTGATTCCCCCTCTGGGAGAAGCCGCAAGGGACTCACTCATTCACAATTGGCCCCGGATCTCCTCTATGCATTCCCACTAATCCCATTGATATCGAAAGTATTACAGAAAGCCAAAGCCCTGGGAAGGACCATCATTCTAATAGCTCCCTATTGGCCTCATCAGATTTGGTTCCCCTTCCTTCGACTTCATCTTTTGGAGGACCCCTGGATTCTGGACCCAGTTCCAGACCTTCTGACGCACTCGTCAGGGGAAATTCATCCCTCTCTGCAGTCCCTGAAGCTGACAGCTTGGCTGCTCCAATTCTCAACATAGCCAGGTTCCATAACCTTTCCAATGAGATGAAGGAAATTCTCCTATCTTCTCACAAATCCTCTACGAGAAAGCTGTACCTCAGCAAATAGAAAACATTTTCTATATGGGCCTCTAAAAACAATATTGATCCTTACCAAGCCCCTATGACCTCTATTTTAGAATTCTTAACCATGATATTTAATAAAGGAGATGCAGCAGCTACAGTCCATGTTTAACTTACTGCCATTTCTAACTTTCATCTGGGATTTGAAGGATTGAATATTATGTCACAAATTATACAAAGCCTTTCTCAAAGGGACTTTTCATATCAGACCACCTGTGAAATGTCCCTATTCTTCATGGAATCTAAATTTTATGCTTTCCTGCATAATTCTTCCACCATTTGAACCAGGTTCCTCATATGACTTCAAATTTTTGTCATGGAAAACCATCTTTTTAGTGGTTATTACTTCTGCCCGCATAGTGTCAGAGCTTCAGGCCTTATCCATCAAGCCTCCTTATTTGATTTTTCATGCTGACAGCGTCTCACTTTGAACAAATCCCTCTTTCTTAACCAAAGTTTGCACTGAAACTAATCTCAACCAAATTATTGATTTGTCAGTTTTCTTCCCCAAACATTCCAACAATTTAGAGTACATGATGCACAAACTTGATGTTCACGGACAGCTCAGATTTTATTTGGATAGAACAAAAGATTTTAGGAAATCAGACCAGCTTTTTGTTTCATTGTCAAATTCCAGGAAGGGTATGTCAGTGGCTAAAACAACTCTGTCTAAATGGTTATCTGATTGTATCACATTTGCTTATTCAGCTGCCAATATGCCCTTGCAGCATAAAATTAAAGCTCACTCAACCAGAGCAGTTTCTACATCATCTGCTTTTTCTGCCAGACTTCCTATTGATAACATTTGCGCAGCAGCCACTTGGTCAAAATCTCATACCTTTATCGCTCATTACAAAGTTGACAGGGCCTCCTTTGGATCCACGGTCCAGAGAAATATACTCCCGGGAGCCACCCGAGGTTGATGGTGCTTAGGACGCTACCCATTAGTAAAGAATAAACGGCGAGATAGAACAAATTCACATAAAGAAGTTATGTACTTACCATAACATTACATGTGAGTTGTTCATCTTGCCTTCATTCTTAAATCCCTCCCTCCTAGCCCCTCCTTGGCTTTCAGAAGACCGAAATGCTAGATCCTTCCTGGTCATTCAACCCTTCTATACTTTCTCTCTTATGGAGTTATAAAATGACATATGGTATTATTTTACGCAGCAAACAAAATCTGAGGTAACTCAGGGTGCATCATGGGATAAGGACTTGGCCTCGAGCTACTAGAAATCCTCGAGCTTTCCAGTAGGTGCCGACTTGGAGCCGAGGGATCGGCTAAGAACCCATCAGTAAAGAATGAAGGCGAGATGAACAACTCACATGGAATGTTATGATAAGTACATAACTTCTTTTTTTTCCATGAGGCCAAGCCCCATATACCCCCAATCCTCTTGCTACTAAAATATGTTAACTCAGAGATTGTACAATATTGGGGAAAAAGATAAAGTGACAAACCAGGAATCAACCAAACAAGTCAATGATTTCTGTATTGACAAATAATACCATTCAACCAATGTATTCATATATAGATGCAGAAATAGCTATACATATATAGATAGATCTGTATGTGTATATGTGCTTTCACCCACACAGTGAACTTCCTCAGATTGATAATCACAAAAATTACAGTTAAAACATTTAAAATTCCTGCTTTAGTACTAACACTCAAACAATCTCAGTTTTGATTGAATGTAATTTTTGAAACTTTTCCATCTTTTTTGGACAAAGACTGGTGTCTCACCTACTACTTTCAACAAATCTGGCTTGTTTCTTATAATCTTCCAATTACTACTCATAATTTCTTTAACAGTCCTAGCATCTACACTGTTTTGTGACCTGCATAGATGAATTATAAATTTCTATTTGCAGGTTTAGCACATTGCTTCCAGCCCAAATCTCTCAAATCACATACTTCCCTCCTGTTTGCCTCCAGTAACTTGGCTGGGTAACCTCTACTTCTAAACTTCCTATACAAAACCACACTTTCCTCTTTAAAATCCTTGTCAATTTTAGTTAACATACTAACCCTCATTAATTGTCCTTTAACAATGTTAACTTTAGTAGTCAATGTAAAGTGGAGTTAAAATTTCTTATTTTGGATGACATAATATAATATGAAACAACATCAGATGGAGAGAATAAGTTAGGTTGGATGGAATATAAATGGCAAGTGGAAATAGATGCTTGTTATCCTCCTGGCCTAAATAATAAGGAAGATTTGTGGAGTATTTGAAACGTAAATGGTTAAATCACTAAGCAATTAGCCTGTGACATCCAAAGAATCATGTGATTCAATTAATGGTTTTATAGAAGAGGTATCTTCATTCTGTTTTGTTCAGTCTCAGGAAGTTCACTGTGTAGACGAAAGCGCTTACTGAATAATTTTATTTTATATTTTATTAAAGTTGCTTTGCTTGGCTTTATGCTATTTTTATTATTTTATTCAGTTTTGCAGTTCTCAGTATTTTTATGTATGTATGTGTTTATATATATATCTATATATATATATATATATATATATAGAGAGAGAGAGAGAGAGATACATGCAGCCCAGTGTCACTCTGATATATCAGAAGCACTGCTTTGACGAGCCAGATACATATTCAGTGCTCAATGCTCAGTTCAATGTTCACTGTGTCAGTGGTAAAATAGGTAGCACACTCACCTTTGGTGCAGAAGAATGTAGGTTTTATTCCCACTCCAGTAGAATGATTGTTGATACTGAAGTGCAGCATAAGGGAGGTGCTGCACTCCTGAGTGTGCCAGCCTTTGGAAGAGACATTAAACTGAGACTCAGGTGGATGTAAAAGATCCCACGGCACCTAACAAAAAATCATATAAATCCCACTTAGGGTCTTCCCTGGAAAAGGCTACTAGCCCAGTCAACAAAAGATAAATAAAAAATAAAATAAATAAGCAGAAACCCACACCCATTTGTGGATTATTGCTTAGTTGTTGAAATAAATAATGGGAGAAATGTGGAGGATATTGATTTATTTATTCATTTGTTAACTGGATAAGTTGGCATGCCCATTGACCCTTTCAGCGATGACTGTCAAACAGAAACCAATACAGTTAAAAGATTTAGCATGCATGGCATTAATCAAGAAAGAAGAACAAAGATGATAAAAATGATAATGTAAAACAGCTGACAAAGGTGACTTATAAGCAACACTAGCGCTTATTGCAGTACATAAAACATAAGAGTTATCTTAAAGTATTGATAATTACAAAATGAAAAATTGTTAGTAGATAGGAAGCACAAAGGAACAGGGGGAGGATAAACCAAAACAGTCAAATGTTTGCCCATGTACATTTAAGCAAAATAAAACATTCACTCAGAAAAAAACAAAAAGATGCTCCTTAATTGTTAAGCAAGTTCATCTCCCTTCTTATGCAACTGAGACTTCTTCAGGCAAACAGAGAAATCCACACAAGCAATTTAGATATATTTCCAAATTTGTGTTGTGACTAGAAACACCCAGTGAAACACTTCAAGCATCTTGATGTTGAAAGAATTACCAAAATAAACACATAATACATTTATTATAACTATATAACATTTTAAAGCACTATTTCAGAAACTTCCTAATAAGAAAAAGAAATGTCTGTGTTTAGTGATAAATATTTTTTTCTGTGGTGTGTTTAGAGTTAATGTAGCAAATGATGCTTTCTGATTAATTTTATTTCATTAGGATTGTGATGCCCGTGCCCTGGCCCAGCAATCAAGGAGCCTCAATCATCACCACTAACACCAGAGAGGACGTCTCATATGAGAGGAAAGGATAACAAATACACACAGTAAAGTACAATTTCCCTTACGTGCACACAGAGATCACAGTCAGTCTGGGGCTGGTTGCCCCCCTGCTCTCCAGGTCCCCAATAAGACTCCCCAATGGCACAGTTATAGGGTCCAGTTCTTAGCCTAGCTGGCAAGCTAACTTTCAGTACCCTCTCTGTCCAACCAGTGCTTCGTGTCCCTGCCCAAGTAGCTGACACACACACACACAGACACACACACACACACACACACACACACACACACACACACACACACACACACACACACACACTTTGAGATAAGTATTTATACAACTTCACAGACACTCCTGGGAAAGGCTGACCCAGATTCTCCAGCTGTGCCCCTTTACCCAGACTATATGGTAGTAATTACTACCACCACCAGCTAATATTTATCAGCTACCCAAAGGACCTTAAAAAGGGTGTCCAATTATTACTGTGCAATATTATTATCCAATAGTAAGTGTGACTAAACAGTCTTAAGGCTTATTTAGAAGGGCTTAGACAGTAAACTCGATAAATATGCAATGTACTCTAGAGCTTAATTTATCTCTACATAAACCAGTCACAGTTGAAAAGGGTTTAGAAATATTTAATAATAAATACTAAAACACAAGACAATACTACTACACCACAGTGCCACTCAAGAATTCAGAGATCACACAAAAACTTAAAATAATTCAGTAGTACAGTTCTGACATAACTGAAAAACACTTAGTCTTATTCTTCTTCTTCTTTCGGCTTTTTCCCAGTTAGGGGTTGCCACATCAGATCACCTGTCCACTCATGATTGGCAGTGGAGTTTTATGGTGTCAGGTTGCCAGCCTGGCTCCCAAACTTCCACAGAAGGCACACGCACGCACTCACACCTAGGGCCAATTTAGAGAGTCCAATCCACCTACAGCATGTCTTTGCAATGTGGGAGGAAACCGGAGCACCTGGAGGAAACCCACGCAACCACAGTAAGGACAGGCAGAGTCCGTACAGAAGGCACCCTAGCCAAGGATCGAACCAGAGAACCTCTTGCTGTGAGGCGACAACACTAACCGCTGCACCACCTTGGCCGCCCAACAGAAAAACACAGTCTAATCTTTATAATCCTAGCTATTTCTACAAGAAAACACACTTCTAAGATAACTTACTTAAGACAACAGGCAGTGCTGAGTTAAATGTCCAAGATCAAAATGCTTAGTTTCTCTCTGAGGAATAGTTTTTAAAATCACTAATAAACATTTCTGCTGGGCCCTCCCAGATTGCGTCATGATTTTTGTGACACTTAGGTTTCCCAGTATACACAGTACATCATTTTGACACCAGGCCACACAGAAACTGCATTTATATTTTTTTACACTTAAAGCAATAAAGGACATTCCAGATGTAAATTCTGGTCATTATCTTTAGCTTTAAAACAATAGAAAGAATGTGCCAGTCCAGACATAATGACTCCGAGGTCTGGAGATCAAAAGAACACACAAGACATGATTTTAATTTCAAAGAACAGATGTGAAATGCTTGACTTAGTTTTCCTTACAGCAGATGGCAATGTTGCTACAATCTTGAAGTTCAACATTTTACATTATTTTTCTTTCATTTAAGAAACAAGCCTGTATTTTACATTTGTATTTACAAATGCCAGAATTATGTATCAAATTCTATTTGACTAGGCCTGCAGCCTTCACCCTCCTCTACCAGTCTTCACATCTCTCCCCCCTGGAGAACTCAAACTAGGTTTTCAAGTGACCCTTGAGAAACGTCGCTTGAGAGGGTTAGGTCTGAGTGTACGTCACCCCATTCCCTGTCTTGAGAGCCTATCTGCATTGGCATTCCTAATCCCACTGCAGTGCTGCACTGACATATACAACCCCAGGCTCCTTCTTAGCAACTTGGCATTTTGCTGACTGGCTCTGTTTAACCATGTTAGAGGGTTAAGATCTATGATTACAGTGAATTTTCTCCCATACAGATAAGGCTGAAGTTTCTGCAGTGCCCACATTATGACTAGAAATTCCTTTTCTACAGCTGCATAGCATTCCTCCCTGGGTTGGAGCCTACGACTGATATAACCCACTGGGTGCTCTTCCCCCTCTGAAGAAATCTGGCTAAGTACAGCCCCCACCCCATGGTTTGAAGCATCCACTTGCACAACAAATTACTTGCTGTAATCTGGACTGGCTAACACAGGGGGTCCTTCCAATGCTTCTTTAAGCTTCTGAAATGCCTGCTCACATGCTGGGGTCCACACTACCTTATCTGGCCTGTTCTTCCTTGTCAGGACTATGAGGGGAGCAGCTATGGTACTATAACTGAACTTTTTGTAGTACTCTGCTGCCCCTAAGAATGCCCTCACCTGCTTTTTAGTAACAGGTGTAGGCCATGACTGAATGGCTTCCACTTTGGCAGGTTCTGGCCTTATCTTACCCCTCCACACTCTATGTCCTAGGTAGGAGACATCCGCCATACCCACCTGACATTTGCTCAGCTTAATGGTCAACCCTGCCCTTTGTAGTCTGCCCAGCACCTCCCTCACATGCTGAAGGTGCTCTGTCCAGGAATGGCTGTAGATGGCAATATCATCTAGGTAAGCAAGGGCAAACTCTCCTGCTCCTGCTAAGATATTATCTACCAGCCGCTGGAAAGTCGCTGGGGCATTCTTCATCCCAAATAGCATCTTTGTGAACTCATACAAGCCAAAAGGAGTCACAAAGGCTGACTTCTCTCTAGCACTGGGAGTCAAGGGCACCTTTCAGTAACCCTTGGTAAGATCAATGGTTGTAAGATACTTAGCCCCATCCAGCTGCTCTAGGGCCTCAACTGTCCTGGGCATGGGGTAAGCATCCGACTCTTTGTGACTATTTAATTTCCTGTAATTCACACAGGAACTTGTGCTGCCATCCTTCTTTGGTACCAGCACCACTGGGGGAGGCCCAGGGACTGTTGGACTCTTGAATCACCCCTAGTTCCAATATCTCCTGTACCTCCTCCCTCAGAGTCTGTCTGACTCTCTCAGGTACCCTATAAGGGGCCTGCATAATAGGGCTTTGGGTTCCTGTATCCACCTGGTGCTGCACCAGGTGGGCGCACCCTGGTTTCCCAGTGAACATGTCCTCAAATTCCTGCAATGCTGCTTGAATTTCCTGAACCTGGGTAGGAGATAGCTGCTGGGACATCGCTACTCCTTCCACTGAGGTGTCAGCCCAAGCCTCACTGCGGAGATCAGTCTCCAGATCTCCCTCAGACTCCTCCAGCAATCCACTGCAAATGCTCAGCACAAGGGTCTCCCTATAATGGTGAGGTTTCATCATGTTAACATGGTACAATTTGTGTCCCTGCCATCTGCCTAGCAGTTCCACCATGTAGTTAACATCACTTACCTTTCTTACCACCTGGTAGGGAACCTCCCAAGCTGCTTGCAGCATGTTGTGTCTGACAGGAATGAGAAACATTACCTGCTGCCCCACAGCATACTCTCTGGCTCGAGCATTCCTGTCATACCACACCTTTTTCTGTTGTTGGGCTTCTGCCAGGTTCTCCTGGGCCAAGCTCATGAGTTCCCTGAGCCTTGTCCTGAGGTTTAGGACGTATGCCACAACAGACTCCTTGTGAGACTCACACTCACCTTCCCACTCATCTCAAATTAAATCTAGGGGTCCCCTCACCCTATGTCCATACAGCAACTCAAAGGGTGAAAAACCTGTGGATTCCTGAGGAACCTTTCTGTAAGCAAACAACAGATGGGGCAAATATTTGTCCCACTTCCTCTTAAACTGATCTGCAAATGACCGCGGCATGGACTTGATTGTAGAGTTTAACCTCTTAACAAGACCATTAGTCTGGGGATGGTACGGGGTGGTCTTCGTGTGCTTCACCCCACAGGACTTCCTCAGACAAGCCAGCAGGTCTGATATGAAATTGGCACCTCTGTCAGACAGTATTTCTTTTGGGAAACCCACCCTGCTGATAATCTCTAACAAAGCATTTGCTACCTTCTCTGCCTCAATGGAGGACAAAGCCACTGCCTCAGGGTATCGCTTAGCATAATCTACTACCACTAGGATATACTTGGTCCCTATGGAACTCGGGGTATTCAGAGGACCCACAATATCCTTAGCTACCCTCTGAAATGGCTCCTCAATCACAGGTAAAGGCATCAAAGGAGCTCTCACCTTGTCTCCTGCCTTGCCTACCTTTTGGCACTGCTCGCAGGTTCTGCAGTACCCAGTTACATCTCTGGAAATTCCAGGCCAATAGAAGTTCTGCATAATATGCCTCTTTGTACATTTTATGCCCATATGACCTGCAAAGGGAATATCATGGGCTATGGCTAGAAGTCCCAGATGGTAGGCTCTAGGCACTACCAACTGCTGTATTCTCTTGCCTTCTAGCCTTCCTCAGGGGTCCACTCTCTATACAGTAACCCTTTGTCCCAGAATACAGATTCCCCCTTCCCTTGAGAATCAGGTGCCTCCCTAGCTACCTGCCTCAGGCCTTGCAATGTAGGGTCTGAGAGCTGAGCCTGTCTCAACTCTCTCCTTGTAACCCTTCCCAGCTCCCCTTCCACAGGAAGTCTGGCATCCTCTGACAGTGGTGCCTCACTGTCAGCCTGGGTACTACTCACCTCTACCTTTGCAGTTACCCTGTCCAAGGGAACATCAGTACCCACAAGCAGCTGTGGCTCACCTTCAGTCTCACTGCCACAGTGTAGCTCACTCCCTGAAGTAACCACCTCACCAGTCCTGGCTGCAAGTATGCAGTCTGTCTCCCCCAGGCTACCAGACCCACATGCTTGTCTCCTAGTCTGTCCGTGTGTAACTGCATAAGTGCATGGTACTGCCTCATCCAAATCCTTCCCTCTCAGGACATCTGCAGGATGGTAGTTCCATACCCCTGTTGTCTCAAGACAACTGGCTGCTGGCATTTTGTCTTTCCCACGTACTGGCTTCCTCACCTTTTTTTCCCAACCTTGCCTCCATGGACACCTGTATGCCACATGGCCCCACTGGCTGCATTCAAAACATTTAACCCTAGCTCCTGGACATATACCTGAAGTAGTGGCTTCCCCTCTTACTGGCAGATTCTGTTGTGGCAGTTTGTGCTGCCCACCATGGGTTCCTTTAGATCCATGACAGTACTGTGGACCCCCTTCTTGTGCAGGGCTGCCTTGCTTGCCAGGTATAGGTCTCTTCTTCCCCAATTCATCTGAAGTAGCACATTGTCTATCAGCTAACCAGATCCTCATGTCCTCAGGCAAAGTATTAAGGGCTTGTTCCCTCACCAAAAGGTCTGCCAGCCCTTCAAAAGTGGTGACCTGACATCCACTCACCCAGCTATGAAAATAAGTGTTCAGTTCAGCAACATATTCACACACACTTTCATCTGCCTTGTGCCTATACTCACAAACCTTTTTATTATAGATTTCAGGTGTTAAAACATTCTAAGAGACATTTTTTACAGCAGTATAATCAAATCATGCAATGTCAGACATTTTAGCCAATGCATTTACAGCTTTACCATGGATTAAGGGGGACAGGAACCATACTCAGAGCCTTTGGTCAACACTATACTGTTTGCATACCCTCTCAAACATATGAATGAAACTATCAAAATTATCCCCCTCTTTAAATAGCGGAAGAAATTTACTGACCTGTTGTGCTTCTGGGGTCCAGTTACTCCCTTCCCCATTACCTCCATGACTCTGGCGAAGAGTCAGCATTTCCCTCTCATACCTCCTCTGATGCTCCTTTTCTTCAGCTTCTATCTCCAAATGCCTGGCTGCCAACTCAAGTCTCTTTAGCTCCAGCTGGATTTTTAAGTCCACTGCAGAAAGGTTGAGCTGTCCATTCTCTGAGGATACTGAATCTCCACTGCCAGTCTGATTGTCCTTTGTAGAAAGGTTGAGCTGTCCATACTCTGAGGATATTGTATCTCCACTGCCAGTCTGCTTGTCCTCCTGGATGCTGCTTTCTGATGCAGCTGTAACCAAGGCTGCAGTCATGTCTGCCATAGTCAGGTTTCCATGCACCAGTCCTCTAGCCTGGCACATCTCCACCAGCTAGCACCTTGTCAGCTTTCCATACTCCTCTGCTGACATGCTGCCTGCTCACCCTGACTAATTAAGCTAACAAAAGAAATAAAACAGTTGTGCTCTGAACTATGAGTATTCACTGCATGGCTGATGTAGAGTACAAAACACCTTCAAAGATCACTGTACATAACCTACAGGATTCACCCTACCCACACCACTACAAGCCAATTAGTATTTGCCAACTAATTAATATGTGATGTGGATATCCCACCACTGCCACCACAGTGTGACACCCATACCCTGGCCCAGCAATCAAGGAGCCTCAATCCTCACCACTAACACCAGAGATGGCATCTCATATGAGAGGAATGGATAACAAATACATACAGTAAAGTACAATTTCCATTAAGTGCAAACAGAGATCACAGTCAATCTGGGGCTGGTTCCTCCCCTGCTCTCCAGGTCCCCAATAAGACTCCCCACTGGCACAGCTATAGGATCCAGATCTCAGCCTAGCTAACCTTCAGTACCCTCTCTGTCCAACCAGTGCTTTGTGTCCCTGTCCAAGTAGCTGACACACACACACACACACACACACACACACACACACACACACACACACACACACACACACACACACACACACTTTGAGATAAGTATTTACACAACTTCACAGACACTCTTTGGAAAGGCTGACACAGATTCTCCAGCTGTGTCCCTTTACCCAGACTATATGGTAGTAATTACTGCCACCACCAGCTAATATTTATCAGCTACCCAAAGGCCCTTAAAAAGGGTGTCCAGTTATTACTGTGCAATATTATTATCCAATAGTAAGTGTGACTAAACAGTCTTAAGGATTATTTGGAAGGGCTTAAACAGTAAATTTTATAAATATGCAATGCACTCTAGAGCTTAAATTATCTCTACATAAACCAGCCACAGTTGAAAAGGGTTTAAACATATTTAATAATAAATACTAAAAACTCAAGACAATACTACTACATCACAGTGCCACTCAAGAGTTCAGAGATCACACAGAAACTTAAAAAATTCAGTAGTACAGTTCTGACATAACAGAAAAACACTTATACTAATCTTTAGAGTCCTAGCCATTTCTACAAGAAAACACACTTAAGACAACAGGCAGTGCTAAGTTAGATGTCCAAGATCAAAATGCTTACAGTCTCTCTCTGAACAATAGTTTTTAAAATCACTAACAAACATTTCTGCTGGACCCTCGCAGATTACATGTTTTTTTGACACTTAGGTTTTCCAGTATACACATTACATCATTTTGACACTTTCCTGGTTCCCAGGCCACACAGAAACTGTATTTACATTCTTTTACACTTAAAGCAATAAAGGGCATTCCACATGTAAATTCTGGTCATTAACTTTAGCCTTAAAACAATAGAAAGAATGTGCTAGTCCAGACGTAATGACTCCAAGGTCTGGAGATCAAAAGAACATACACGACATGATTTTAATTTCAAAGAACAGATGTGAAATGCTTGACTTAGTTTTCCTTACAGCAGATGGCAATGTTGCTACAATCTTGAAGTTCAACATTTTACAGTATTTTTCTTTCATTTAAGAAACAAGCCTGTATTTTACATTTGTATTTACAAATGCCAGCATTATGTATCAAATTCTATTTGACTAGGCTGGCAGCCTTCACCCTCCTCTACCAGTCTTCACAAGGATGTTTCTCACTGACAATACTTAGCAACTCAGTTTACTGCAGTGATTGTTTTCAGATGTAGCACATGCCCTTAGTAATAATTATTGTTGACTTTTCAGTGTGAAGTCCTATGGTGTTGTATGGTTTTATGAGTTTGCTTTATTGGTGAACAGTGATTTTTGTCAAATTGTGTATTGGTTCTTTTGCATGTCTTTCAGTTTGTGGTTCTTGCAAAAGAACCAATACACAATCAGTAATAGTAACCATTCAAAACCATACAGCACCATAGGACTTCACACTGAAAGGCCAACAATAATCATTACTAAGGGCATGTGCTACATCTGAAAACAATCACTGTAGTAAACTGAGTTGCTAAGTATTGTCAGTGAGAAACATCCTTGTAAAGACTGGTAGAGGAGGGTGACCTTGCTGTGCATTATAGTACAGGAAAATAGTGAAAAGTTGTTTCACTTAGTGTTACAGCTGCAGATATTTATAGTCAGGTTAGTTTCCCCAAATTCTCAACTGATCCAGTCCTAAAGGAAATGTGAAATGCTGTTTCATGTAGGAACAGGCCTGACTATAATGGTAATAACAGTTATCTACGTATTGCTTGTTTTACTGTTGATTCTCTTGATACAAAGTGCAGTTTCATGAATGACTGAGAATGGCCCAAGGCTGGATGTGCTCTTATATTATGCCAACTACAGTATCCATTATGTGATATACAGCCCTAGTACTCCATCGTCACATTATGGGAGAGGATCTGTAATTCTTACTGTTATAGAACTATGAAAGTGACCAGTAACTATTCCACCTACCCTGTTGCAACCTTTTTTTATATTTCAGAATAAATATACATGAGGAGAAACCTGTCACTTGTCTTTTTGGGTTACAACATTTCTCATTATATGTAAAAGACAATACAAAGTGAATGCACAAAAACACATCATGGCTTAGTGCATGTTGGGAGTGGGAACAGTATTAGTGTTTCACCATTAAGGAAGTAAATGCTGAACATTCAGTACACCAAACTGCAGGAGGACTGTGTGTTGTTATAGGCTGGGGCATGTAATTAATGTTATTATGGTCTCTGTGAGAGTGATCAGTAATAGTAACCATTCAATCAACCCAGATGAGTCCTTGTTATATTTCTGAAGTACAAAATATGTGAGGCATCTACTTACTTTTCTAAGTGTTTTGCTAAATATGAAGAACAGAGTGCTAATTATATCCCATAATGTGCCATGTCTTCATGTGCATATGAGAGGTGTTCATATGTCAGCACTAGCAAACTTCATCATACCTGACTACAGCAGGAATAGTGCTGTTACAGCACTAAGATGGTGGTAAAGGACATTTTTTCCTTAAAAAATGCAGACAGATTTTTGCAATTCTTGTAATGCCCAGAGGGAACAAAGTCAGATAGTTGCAATTCATTGTATTTTTGTCTATATATCTGCTGTTGTAAAACTTGTGGATCTAGTTTAAATTATACAATTTTTAAAACGTCAAACCTCATATGGTCAAGACCATATGATCGATGTTTTAAAAAAATTTAAAAAACAAACATTCAGCAAATACAGCACACCCCCCCAGACCCCTTCTAATTATATATGTGATGATTCACCACTGGACCAGTAATCAAGGAGCCACAATCCTCACCACTGGTACCTGTGGGGGCATTCACTGAGAGGATGACACTGGGAGGATGACACATGCACACACAGTGTTTCGACATGTAGCTCTCTGCATCAAGTGCAGTTTCCCTTAAGAGCACACAGAAACCACGGTCAGTCCGAGACTATTTTCTCCCTCTTTCTCCAGATCCCCAGTAAGACTCCCCACTGACACAGCTATAGAGTTAAGATTTCTGCTGAGTGTCCAACCCAAGGCCTCCAGCACCCCCTCTGTCCAACCAGTGCTTCATGTCCCTGCCCAAGTAGCTGACACACACACTCTTTGAGATTTGGTTTACACACACACACACACACACACACACACACACACACACACACACACACACACACACATACATGGAGAAGGCTGGCACATGTTTGCTAGCTATGCCTCCTTCTGCCCAGACTATAATGTCGTTATGACTGCTGCCAGACACTCCTTATAGGTTCAGATGTTCATATGTGTTTATTAGGCTAACGACTACAAGGGCCTTTTTAAGCCTAGCCATGCATACCAAATCTCCGACAAGTTCTGATACCTTTGATAAGTGTAAGAATGGGCCTGGGAGATGAAACATTTACAGGTTACCTGTTTGCATCAGAGAGACAGGTGCCAAACCAGGAATGAATTTTCAGTTTCCCATCCAATTGTCCAAGTTGCACTTGAATTGTATTAGGGAGGAATTCTGCTTCACATAGATGGGGAGCAGGTCCTATTTATATCACAGGCAAGGTTTAAGTCTTTAGAATGGGTAATTCTGATACTGTTTGTTTTGTGGATATGCAGGAGGTCCATCAGAGTGGGGTCTGACAATGCCCTGTATGCCAGGCATAGATCTTCCCTCAAAAGCCTTTAGGAGACAGAATACAGGGATAGGGCCTTGAGGCAGTCTGCATAGGACATATTACTTATGCCCTGTATTCTTTTAGTGAGGACGCTCTGTGAATGTTCTAGTTGTTGGATACGCCTGGTTAGGTACATACCAAAGGAGGTATTGTGCTCAATAATGGGTCTGATGAATGCCAAATACAGTGGAACAATGACTTTCTTGGACTTAGGTGCCATACCTTTGTTTATAAGTTGTGCAACATATAATGATTTCCTCACCACTGTAGACACATGATGATCAAAGGCTAGATTACTATCTATGTGTGCCCTAAATCCCTGACTACTGGGTCAACTCTAAGGGGTGTGTTGTCAATGTGATAGTTACCAGGGATGGATGACTTCCCAAACAATACTATTATGCATAGCTTGCCATTTAGTTTTAGTCCATGACTCTGACACCAGTTGTTTGTCTGTGTCAGCACCGCCTGGAGAACATTTGTGTCAGTGTGAGATTCAATGACAGCTCCTAATTTGCAATCATCTGCAACTTTAGTCAGACAGAGACCATTGACATTGTGCTTGACTTCTGAGAAGTAAATGCCAAAAAGGAGCAGTCCAAGGACTGATCCCTGAGGGAATCCACTTGTGAGTGGCCTCTTTGTAGAGGTGTACTCCCCAAGTCTAACTCCCAGTGTCCTGTCTGTGAGCCAGTTGGTTATCTACTAGGTGACATATGGGTTTGTACTTAACCTCTTGTGTTTGTCAACAATGCCTGAGTGGGGTATTGTGTCAAATGCCTTGGCCAGGTCAAGGTAGGTAGTGTGAACGATTTTGCCCTCATTCATTGCTTTGGTGACCTTCTCAAAGAAGTCCACCAGGATGAGTAAGCATGATCTGCCCTTGATGAAACCAAACTGGGTTGGGTCCAGTGTCAAGGTTTACTATATCTCTATTGATAGTCTCCATGATAATTCTTTCCATGGCTTTACATATAAGACTAGTGAGACCTATGGGTCTGTAGTTTTCAATGTCTGTAGATGGCCCAACTCTGTGCAGAGGAATGACTGTTGCCTCTCTCCATTCATGAGGCACAAAGCCTGTTTGGAGGCTACAGTTAAATAGTATTTCCATAGTCCCTGATAGGTCATGTTTCATGTTATTTAAAAGGCATCCTTGGATATTGTCTGGCCCCACTGATGCAGTGTTCTTGGTCTTAGAGAGAGCATTAAAGGCCTGTTCCCTATTGACAGTAGGAGGAGTTATATCTGATGATATTTCCTGAGGGAAGATTGAGGGGGAGAGAGGAGTAAAGTTGGAGCTGAATTTATCAGCCAGGGGGTTTGCTACATCTTCTGGCTCAGTATAGGTGGCTCCATTTACAATGAGCTCTGCACACAATTGTGTATTGCCTTTGAGGTTGCTTACATAGCTAAAGAATGCTTTGTGGTTGTCCTTGGCCTGGGAGTCCAAACTTAGCTCAAATTTGGCTTTGGTGCACTTTATTTGTCCTCTGAGTTGTTTGTTTAGTTTAATAAGAGTGTTTTTATCCTACTGGGAGCTGCACCTCCTAATTTTTGCCATGATTTTCTTCCTCCTGTTATACACCCGACTGATTTTGTGATTCCACCAGATTGGCTTGTTTTTTGAGTTAGTTCTGTACTTCTTCCTGGTCGATACAGCTGCCTGTATGGAGCTATTAACATGCTTGTACAGGGTTTCTGTGAACAGTTTTGCATAGGCAGAAGTGTTCTTAGGGTTTATAGTGGCTTGAAATTTTGCCAGGTTCTCACTTAATTGCAGGAGGTTAGCCTTAGAATAGTTCCTGAATATTCCCAGTTTAGCTGGGGGTCCAGGTTTTATTTTTACTTCAAAGGAGACCATTTTGTGGTCTGACCTTACCAGGGGAAGGCATTACAGTAGTTGGTGTGCAGCACTCTCCCATATTAATGAGGACCAGATCCAGTATGATTGCACCCCTGGTTGGTGTACTATCTGGTCTAGGGAGTTTGTGTTTACAAAATCCAGGAATCTCTGTGCATGTACTGGTTATGCCCTTGTATTCCATAACCCTACCCACACTGCTAGTAACTCCCCAAACTCCTCTCTGATCACATCCTGGATCTCTGATCCCCTGTAGGTTTGATCATCTGAAATGGTACTTTTAACTGTAGAATCTTACTTGATATATTTTCTTCTTTTACCAATGTATAACTGGCATTGTCTTTTTACCTATCTTCTATATCTTCTTTTACCTAGAATGTTTTATTAATTTCTTGTTATATTACTATGCTCAGCATACATGATGTAACCTGTTTTTTATATTTTGCTGAATGTAATGTATTTGCATAACTTGATGCCAGAGCTTTTCTCCCCGGGTCTCCACTTAAAATGGACCTGGTCCAGTCGGAATTTCCCGGTTAACAAATGTAAAATAAAAGAAATAAATAAATAAATATACGCTTGATGTTGTATAGGATTCCCAGTTAATAGTGGGGTAATTAAAGTCACCCATGGATATGGTATTGGGTTGGATGGTTAATGTTTCTAATAAGTTTAAATAAATGGTATGGGTTTACTGGGTCATAGAGGGGGACCTATAGCTTGCAAGGAAGTGGTATTGGATTTTACCTATTGTGATTTGACCATGGAGCAGCTCAATTGCATTCTCCTGTTTGACCAGCATTGAAGTATATTTATTTTTGATGTAAATAGAGACACCTCCACCTTTAGTCCCTGCCTGTGAATTAGCTAGTTTAAATGTGTGGAAGGCATTATAACCCTGCACTGTTGGTGTGCTGTCTGTGGCTTTAAACCATGTCTCAGAGACCGCACAGACATCAGGGTTCTCTAGGGTAAAGAGAGTTTCCAGGGGGTGGAGTTTTTTGTTTAGGCTTCTAGCACTGAGCAGTAATACCTTTAGATTTTCTTGGTTATGATTTGCTATGTCAGAAATACTTTCAGTTTGGCATTACCTAAAAAAGGCACTATGGGGGAAGACAATGTTTTAGCTAATATTCAAAAGCTTAGAGGGGAGAGGTGCAGACCATCCCTAGCAAAACTGCATGGTCTGTTGACCATCTCCTTCCATACTGACAAATATTGCACCCCCTTAGAATGACACTAGAAACTAAGCCAATTATTAAAGTCAATCATCTTTTGTTCATATTGTGGCATCATCTTTGAAGAAGGTAAAATGCTCCTCAATGCTAGGCTCATACCACCCTTAGACACATATTCTGAGAGCCCTATGATGTCTCTCTTCATATAGTCTATGGAGGTACGTCTGAGGTCATTTACTCGCACATGGACTATGACTGAGTCATATTGGTAATTGTGATCCAATGACCTGAGTGCATGCATAATGTGGCGTATCCTAGCCCCCGATAAGCAAGTGACCGTAGCTTTCTCCTTACTCAGCGTGGTGAGATGGATATCAGTGTGTCTCACCATACAGTCTCCAATGACTAGAATGTTGGATTGTGTGGTGACTTGCCTTATGGGCTTAGGGGTAGAGAGTTCCATGAGATGTAGCTCTATGTGTTGACGTGGGTGCTGTTTTGAAAGAGTACACTTGGGGCTACTGAGGGTATTTCTTATGTGTACTTTGTCTAGGAGGTCTTTGTGGTTTAGGAAGGTCACATGTTAGTGCCTCAGTATATGTGGGTCTATGCATCTGCTTTGAATTGTGCGTGATGGGTGCAACATGTGTACTACTGACAACCTTATTGACATTAGGAGTACTCCTGTCAGCTACCTTAAGGCTCTTCCAAGGGTACCCAATATACTGAGTGAAATTAATATTAATACAAGTGGTAGTTTGACCAAGAGCAAGGCTATTAAGAGTGGCCCACACAATGTCACCAAATAAATATGCAAGTACTCTCAGAACTTAAGTATCTGTACAAAGATCAGCTACAATGAAAGGTTTAAATATATTTAATAATAAACAATAAAAGAACAGGACAATGCTAAATATCAATTCACAGTGACATCAGAGTTCAAAACCACAGGAAATATTTAAAATAACATTGCAATACCGGTTCACACAAATAAAGAAAAACAATATCTAAACGAAACTTCACTATATTCCTGACTGAATCCAAGAGTTACTAAACCCTAATAACTTACTTTGAGCAAGGCAGATGATGTGTTGAATGGTTCATCTTGTTATTGTCAGGCCCAAGACCAAATACAGAATGCTCTGTCTTACTAAGAGACTTCTCAAAATAATGTCTAAAATATTACTGCTGAGAGAGCTTGCAGAATTACATTATTTCTGGTCATCTGACCTCTAGTTCTCATGCAAACCACCATTACTGGCAGCTGGCAGGACATAACACCTACCTGTAAAAACACACAAGGGGTTTTGCTCAGATCTTTGGCAGGTGCTGGAAGTCATAAAGCAATTGCATTCCTCCACACTTCAAGACTAGTAATTAGTTTGCCCCAAAGACAATACAGAAAGCTTCCTAGTACAGACTTTGTATCTCTGGCTGCATTGAAACCTGTGAGATAGCATCTTCATAGCCTAGCCTATAAAGTGATTTAATTTCAGGTATTTTTCTAAAGTTTGTTGGACTAAGGTTAACCCTCCAGTTACCTCTGTTAAAACATATACATTTAAACAGCTACAATAGTGCATGTACATTTCTGTTCTCTCCAGTAAGGCACACTGTGCATACATTTCAAACACAATCACTTTACAAATACCTTTTCAACACAAACGTCTGCACGAATGAGTTTGATACACACATAGCATACAGTTCTAATACATTTGTAACACCAACATCTTGTATGAATCAGTTTGATATTCACAAATGACATATAATTGCTTACACAATTCCAGCTAGCTGTGCTGGCAGTACCTCCTTTCACCACAATATATATTAACTTTGAGATTGCACTACAGTGTGGAAAAGGGCCAAATTCCCCTTTCCCCACCTTACCACAATCTCAGTACTAACAGTTCAACTTTTTTAAAATGTCGGTCATATGGTCTCAACCATATTAGGTCCAACATTTTAAACATTCAGTAATGTAAACTAGATCTATAGTTTGTTTATGCTGTTTTGAAAATAGTTCAGAAGCTGAACACTACATTTCTAAAGGAAAAAGTTCTGTGAAAATAAACAGCTGTTTGGTTTATCAGAATGAATAGCAAGGGTGAACCTTAGTAATCAGTTTCATACTGCTATAACACAAACACCGTTCTACCACCCACTCCCAGTCAGGCATGATGTGTTATATATGCAT
Organism: Protopterus annectens; assembly: GCF_019279795.1. Taxonomy (NCBI): domain Eukaryota; kingdom Metazoa; phylum Chordata; order Ceratodontiformes; family Protopteridae; genus Protopterus; species Protopterus annectens. The sequence continues at coordinate 540,959,533 of NC_056750.1, forward strand.
AATATTCTGACCTTTATAGAAAAATGTATGGCTTATTACTTTATTATCTACTGGCTTTTTTTCTTCAGATTAAGCACTTTCTTGAAAATAAAATATTAAATATAAATACTTGACAAAGTAGAACAACACTTCCAACTTCAGGAAGACGGCATAAATAAGATCTCTTAGACAAGAAAAATGTCGGCAACTCTTCAAAGGCTCATCTCAGTCAAATGCAGTTCCTCTGTCTTCTGAACTAAAAGGTAGTAATGTACCCTGTGTGCCCACCAAGAAAAATGATACAACATGTAATTTTGAGCAAAGAGATAGTGTGGGAACAGCTGAATGTAACACTAGATAGAGGATGCTGTAGTTTACAAATCAGCAGATTAACACCCAGCACTCTCCTAGCTTTCACTTGAAGTAAATTAGCTAATCTGTAAAGAGTTTAAACTGCTTTAGCACTTTATCAATCGAGATCTCAACATGGTCCTCAAAGGAAAGAGCCTGGAACAATACATCCACTTAGAAATCTGTGCTGTAGTATGTGCCCAGCTGAATTATTGAATTGATCATGTAGGTATATTATGTAATATATCTGAGCTTCTGAAAGGTTCCAGAGTAATTTGTTAGAATTAATTGTCAGTCTAGTTTTGCATCTATTGCAGTAGCCTGTGTCTTTTTGAAGGAGTTTTTCTTTGCATTGCTATGTCTTCCTTTTTTTTTCAATACAATAATGACCTTTTAAGTTTTTTTATACTTAGTTCCTGCTAACCATTAGGCCTTATGCAATGAACCAGACTCATCTTTCTCCAATGGGATAATCATTAGTTACAGGAGACCATCATGCAGACAGCCATGCAGCTATGAGGATTTTGTAATTTATGGTCCTAACTCCTGCACTAATCATTTTTGCATACACTTGCAGATGCAAGGATATGAAATGCCTTTCCCTGAGGGTGTTTACATTCCCACACATGCTCCATGATAGCTACTACATAAGTGGCTTGGCAGGGGTCAGGCATGTATCCCAAATATTGCTGTATGCAGGATACCATTCCCCCAGCAGATGTCCTCATTGCACTGAGTTATACTGTTGACCCCACCCAAATGGGACAGCCAGTACTAGTCATTCACTCCCACCCTCCACTGTCTGAGCTACTAATCAAGCTCAGGTCACCTGGGCCATAGTCAGGGCTTTATCCCACTATGTCAGAGAGCCAGGCTTATAATGACTTTTATTAATTAATTTGTCTTATCTATTTATTCATTCATTTGTTAACCAGATGAGTAGGCCAGTACTAGACCATATTCAGCTACAACTTGGGCCGTATGGCAAATAAAAATGAAAAGAACAAGTATTCTACTTAGACCAAACAAACAGATAATGTGAGAAATGCAAAACATATAACATCAACAAGGCAGATAGAATCAAGTACATAGTATGCAAAATGGCAATAAACAACATTAACAGAACGGCATGTAGAATAACATGCTATTTACAATAAAACATAATAGCAAATAAAATAGCATGCACAAATCACATGTAAAGCTATAAACTTGGTAAACCAATATGGGAATAAGAACCAATGCTAAACTTTTGCTTGCATACCTAAAGCAATTACATTTAAGCATTTCATTCAGATGCTGCTATAAAAATTTCTTAATAACTGAATCGTTTGGAGCTGTATTAGGTGGATTGTTCCAAACAGCAAGGGCTAGTTTCAAGAATTATTTCTCACAGCCTAGCAAGGAGAATGGTGATCTTTTTAGCTTGAGATTATTACTATTTCATAATGAATAAGTCAAGTCTCGTATTGTGAGCTAATTTGTCAGGAGAGGGCAGATCCTTACATTAAGCAACTCAAAGGTAAAAGTCTTTATTCAGCAATTTGTGTAACAGGAAGCCAATTTGCCTTCTTGATAAAATGGCAGTGATGTCCCCTGCTGCTGCTAAGGTGTATAAATCATTATATTTTGCTTTCAGCAGTTTGTAACAGGTTAACATTCTAGTGCTCCTGTAATAGGTAGTGCATATTCCAGTCTGGGGATTAAGACATTAATAGTTATTCCCCACCTTGCTTCAACTGTAAGAAGAGGTGAGATATTATCAGCTGCCTTGAGCTGTTAAAGAACTTCTGTGGTAATGAGTTCAGTATGTTTTTGAAAGGAGAGTAAGTCATTTAGAAATATCACCAAGTACCATTTTCTCCATTGTGCTAGGTAAATGTATTTTAATTCTGGTATTGACAGTTTTATGTACTTTGGCTAATGTTTTAGCTGTTCCAAAAATCGTAACTGATATTTTTTTTGTGCTGATGGTCATTTTATTTTCAACATACCAATTCCAAATAGCAGTGAAATCTAGTTGAAAATTAGAAAAAAAGTTCTGCGACAGCCGGAGTTTCTTTGAGACAGATTTTATGGCAAGCTATTCATGTATAAACAAAAGTAAGGACTTCTGTCTTTGAGTGACAGTGTTGTGCCATAACTGGAAACATTCTGTTGAAAAGATAGTTCTTGCACAAAATACCTTGGACTGATGCTCGACTCATGATACTCCTTTGCCCCTCACTCACTCAGGAAAAATCACCAGTCACGTTTTGGAAAAGTAGCACTCTGCTACAGAATCTCATGCCTTCTTCCTTTCTGTGCCTGAACTGCCATCACCAAAAATTTTCTATTTTCAAAGCTTGAATACGGTTTGCCTTTAGTGGCTCTGCATTCCTGTTACAATACCTAAAGATTACATATCACACAAAACAAAATGTTCCAAACAAAAGGGTAGAAAGGTTAGACAGGTAAGCCATTTAGTAAAAACTACAAGAGTGACCAAGCAAATATAGAGTCTTAACTATGTAATACCTTGCACCTCCTGTAGTGGAGGCATATGGGATATATGCAAATGACCCTTTAAGGACATACCAGTGTTTTAGCTTCACTGCTTCTGAATGCCCATGGCTTTTTCCTTTTCCTTTTTAAATCTGTACTAGTGCATTCTGTAGTAAGCATTACTGCCTCTATGTAAATACTTGATACGTGATACTCAGATTGCTGGGGTATAGCTAGGCATTTTCTTTGTACTCTACTAAGTACATTTTTTCTGAGCATCATATCAACATGACTTTTTCTAAGTGAAAGCCTTTAACAACAGATTCAATATTGCTAATTTAAAAACAATATTTTTAATAGTTTTAGGGGGACCACCTGAAAATGTTACATGCATTTGTTAAGTGCTTGGGAGGCTGCATTTTGAGAGATATGTCCACTTTTAAGTGCCAGGTATCCTGGGTGGGAGAGCACTACAAGCTTGTGAGTACAAAATGGAATTTGCTTGCTACACCCCTGTCAGATTATATTCTTTGACACTGTAATTTCGGCCCAGTAAGAGTAGGTCATGCCTGAAAAGGGTCTGTCAACCAGTCCATTTACCCAGTAACCCAACTGAGGTAAAATAAAATATAAATAAAGTAAAGCTTATCTAATGTCAGTTAAGTGTGGTATAGCTCATATGTGATTAGATGTATTTTAAACAATTTAGGTAACACAAGCTGTTTCACATGATGCTATGCTGAGTTTCTCATTACTAAAAAGACTGCAATGTAACATAGATGTGTAGCTTGTTATTTTTGTACTGGGTGCTGTCCCCCTGATCTGCAAATCTAGTGTGCCCTCCCCCAACTTCAAGATGAGTAGCAAAAAATAAAATAAAATAAAGCTCCCCCTCATACCTCTGAAGCAAAGTCCTTTCATACTGTAGCAAATGGCTTGCTACATTTGTAGGAATCCGCTATTACAGTTCATGCTACACATGGAGTGCAATAGCATTTCAGTTCTGACTACCAATGCAACATCAGTATTTGTTTCTAAATGCCATTTAGACAGTTATCTCCCAATCCCTCTCCATGACACTTTGTGCCCAAGGATGCTGCCCCCTTCATGAATACCTCTCAACTGTTGAGATTTTTGCAGAATATCTAGAATGTTCTGTCATAATTTCTATCATAACTTTGTTCTGATTGGTCACAAAAAATTTTGTTTTCTGGCAAATCATTGAAGTTCAAAGTCACTTTATAATGGCATATTTGATTTTCAGACTGTATCTTTCTGCAAATTCATGCAACTATAAAACCTTTATTTTAGCAACTTTCTACTTTTATAAGAGCAACTTTTAAAATCTTTCCCTGATTTTGGGCCTTTGTCCATCATTATTTTTGGGTTTCTGCAGCTTTCTTGCTTTAGAGGTTGAAACGTATTCAGCCCCATCCTAGCTACACTGCTCATATATAACATTTTAAATCTTTACTTATAAAATTATTATTTTTACAAAGCCATTATTTGAATATGTAGAATCAAATAATGTGTAAACTACATAACCATGCTTCAGTTGATAGTAAAATGTAAAAAGACTTTAATTTTTTATCATTTTAATAATGTATTTTTTTTTTAATTTGCTTTTGTTTATCAGATTTAATCAAAACCCCTTTTCAATGAAGACCCAGTGGAAAAACTCCAAAATATTACAAACATTTTTAATCAGACATATAGTAATATACATGAGCAGACATTAAATAATAGACATTAGCAATTACACATACATTTGCTAATTAGATCCCATTCATATGGAAGCAGACAAAACTATTGCAGTATAAAATATACTTATGCATTAGCAGATGCTGAACACTGAGCAGTTGAAGTGTATCAGTGGTTTTGTCAGATAGATAATATGTCGTGATCAGTGTAGAAATTCAAAAATGTGGACATGAGGGAAGGAACTTGGCAGTGAAGAAAATGAACTTGGTAGGGTAGAAAATGTTAATACTGTAGTTAAGAGCTGGGGTGCAATGTAGGTTCAGAGACAACTACATATATGGCTATCATAAGGTTTATATTAGAAATATAGAGGTATAGGATTAGTAATGTCAGAAATAATGTATCAGTGGCGGATTTAGGAAGGCAGGGCCCGCCCCTTTTAAACTTGTTTTTTTTTTTTTTTTAAATAAGTTGCCTCTTTAATCCTGTCACCAAGCTCACGCCAGCCCCTTTTTAAACTTGTTTTTTTTTAAGTAAGCTACCTCTTTAATCCTGTCACCAAATGCGCCTATACGGAGATGCAATTGGAGGTTGCAGTCAGATGATTTTGTTTTTTTATAACAATCCACCTCCAACTGCATCTCCGTTGAAATTTAGGCGGGTTGGAGAGAGCTGTGATAGCGTTTGGGTAAAGGTGTAGTAACTGTCTGCCAGACAGAATACAACTGAATTTTAAAATAAAATTGACAGTTGGAAAAACTACTTTTAAAGTGCTGTCGAGTGTGAGCCAGTGATCCACATCGAGGTCATTTCATTTTTTTTTATTTTACTGCTCTAATTGGGTGCCAAGCACGCTTATGAAAGTGTGCCCTGTTTGCCGCGCTAATATGGTGGGATAACTTTTGTGACAAGGAATGGAAACGGACTAACCAGTCCAGTTAAAAAGAACAAAATATTTGGCTATTTCATGAAAACTGAACCTTATGTTGTAGTTCTTTAAGGAGCACACTCATATTTGTGTCATGTGTATTAAACATACAGTATGTATATGACTAGATAGCATACAGCATAGCACTAAACATGTTCCCTGTAAAATCAGGAACAAAGTAAAAAAAAATGTGTGACAAAGCCTCAAAATCAGGGTACTATTTAAGTACATTGTTCACCTATGTGCTATAAAAATAGAATTATATTATTACCGTGAATTCTGTGAGGAACATGAAATATCTCAGTATTACCCACTAATTCGCAAATGGCATGTGGGACAAAGTAAAGTTTATTGATACAAAGAGGAATGTCACCCAGAAGCAGGAAAGATTAAAAGGCATAGAGCAGGTGGTAGGTGAGTGTTGAGTCTGACAAAAAGGCGGGCATGAGCTGCCCCTGTGAGGCACGAAAGGCCTGGTGAGTTATGCGGCGTGTTTTGCCACAGGGCTCTCTTTAGGGAGATAGTCCCATACTACGAGCCTCTCGGGAACCTTTTGAATTTGCTGCCTGCACGGACTATGCCACTGATTTTTGATTATTGTTATTATTTTAAATCTAAACCATTTCCACTTGATTTTTGACGTTTTGGAAGCATGATCGCAGTGAAGTGCAATTTCTTTGATTTGACCCGTGGCTTTTTTTTTAATCTTCTAAATTTGTTTTTTTTTTCTAATTTAAGTAGATTGTCTTTCAGAGTACAAATACTCTAGTAGGGTCAAAAGCGAGTAAAGCTGTGCTACAACTGTGCACCACTTGTTATGTGATCGGACTGGTGGATACAGTGTAAGAATTGCAGACATTTGCTTCCTTTCAATATAGTAGCCGTAAAACTCTAATAGCAACTGTTAGCTATCAAAATGTACAATTAATTTGACTACTAACAGTCTTCCACAGTACTTGCTGGCATTGTCCCAAAATGTTGTTTTCTGTAATGGAAAGTCTGCCATTTTTTTCGGAACCACTTCTCCTGCTTAAGGGTTTCATTGTTCGCGAACTGAGCAGAATTTCTTACCTCTAGTAACAATTTTCGGAACACCTGGAATCTCTACGCATTCCTAGGCATGCCGTATAATTTCTTCAATATGTCCCAGCTCTGCTGAGGGTCCTCCTCCTACTAGGGTGTGTCTGTACCACCTCCCACAAGAGGAGGCACCCAAGGTGATTTCTCAAGGTGCCCAAGCAACCTGGTAAGTAAACCCGTCCTGTCACTACGAATGACCAAGGTTTCTACTCTCTGGGATCCCCATAGACTGTGAAGCTCCTCACTGTGCCAAAGAGGAGTGATCCAGCAGCCCTTCCAAGGACCTTCGTTTCTGTTACTTGTAACCGTGGTCTCATAGTTTTCGCAACCACGCACATTTTAAATAAGAAAAAATGAAAAGTTATAGAATTGCAGTAAGTCAGAAACTCCCAGACATAGTTACATTCTTCATACTCTTCAGAAAATGAATGTTAAACTATTTTAATTTACGAACTGTTGTTGTTATGGGCTAACGTTTTTCATAGCTCTTTAGAATTTTAGATAATGATATTATTCAATTTAATGATTAAAGTGAGGCTTTATTGGAAGGCTAAGGACTGATGCAAAGATGCATCATTTAAAGAAAAGCCTGCAGCTTCAGTTTGGAATACTATTCAATGATTATAATTCCCACAATTGTATCATAATATGCTGTTTGAAGAGAAGAAAGAAAACTGGAGCTGCTGAAAGCTATGATAACTGCTATATACCTCTTCCTTGCTAACTTTGGAGTGCTTTTAATGCACAAAAGAGATATTGGCATTGTTTGTTTATTTAATTGATTGGTGGTTCGATTTCCATTTTTCATCAGGGAAGGATATATATAATATGAATCTTAATTTTAACCTGGGCTTTTTAGAACCAGCCTTTAGAGGTAACCATTTGAAATGTCGGGACCCTCCACAGAAAGTCCCAAATGCAGAGACTGACCTTGGGATTCATTAAACTCCGAGCAGATTGTGCCAGTGCAGCACAGCAGCGTGCCTTGCATATTCATGACGGTGCGCTGCTGTGTTATCTACATGGACGTGATCTGTGTACGAGCGCAGGGGGCATGACCGAGCACTGCTCACACACTACAAATGCCCCCTGCACTCCAGAATTGCCGTACAGCAATTCCAATGCATCTACAGTGTCTGCAGACACTGTTATGTCACTATAATAGTGTCAGTGGACAAAATAAGTAAAGTAACACAAAAGCCCCACAATGGTCCAGCACAGATAATGTCCAGAATGGTATGCCAGTGTACATGCTGGCATACCAAATAAGTACGCATGTTCCTGAGAGCAACATTTATTCCCTCATGTATGATGTAGTTGTTAAGATGTCCTGCCCTAAGGTGAATAAAGCACAGATAAAACAATATTTTTTTCTGTCCACAATAAAGTTTAAGCATAGTAGAGCAGGTGTGCGCATCACGCAGCTATGCTCAGCCTAGCTTACACATCACAAGAAGCTAAACACAAATATACAGCCAAACTTTGCAGTGTGAGATAGTGTAGTGGTTAGAACGTCCACTTTGCATGCAGTCATTCATGGGTTGATTTCCCCAATGAAAATATTTCAATTTTATATGTGAAAGCAGTACTAATTTTTTTTTATAATTAGATAGTAAATAACATATATTTGTCAACCAGAGTAGCATAGTAGGTCCAAATGTGAGGTGTCAATGTAATAACGTTGTGAAACCCCCATGTTAACACAAGTGTCCCATACAGTATAGTCACACAAAATGTAATGTCATGAAAGCACATAGGGGGATGTTATGGAAGGTCAACATACATATCATAACATGTCACTAATGAGAGATGAACCCCACAATCCTGATAGTGCATAAAATGAAAGCTGAACAATGCTAAGTTGTGCTCAGCTCTGCTTAGCCGGTGGAAGCTTTGCTTAAATGTAAATGCTAAGCAAGAATTAGCGCTCTGTTTTTTTCCCACATACCAAAGACAGTTAGTAGGGCATGAAAGGTACCTCAGTCTAGTTTTAATTTCTGGCAGTGTTATTAAGATGTGAATAACTGCATGCTGTCAATGTATCAGCTGTCCATTCTGTGTTGTGAGGGTGGGTGATCCCCTCCTTGTCATATCGTGCTGCGTAACTGTATCTTCGGGTGCCTGGTTATTCTGTTAGGTTATGTACTTGGTACCCCCGGGCTTGTTCGCCACCTCCCAAAATTACATTTTGATATTTCTGCCTTTGAGGGATAAGTAATCTTTAGATCCATACAGTAGAAGCACCAAAACATCCATAAGCATTCACAGTTATCAAACGATAGACACAAATAAATAGAACGAGTAGTAGCACTAAACAGGAAACCGCCGTTTCCTAGGCTAAAGCATCCTGCTGTATTGCTGTCTTTACCCAAACCCATAAAGGACTTTAACCTTTCACTTCTTAGATCCAAGTCAGCTATTCGCTTGCATCAGATTATTATGTTAGCTATCACAGGCACTTTACCTGACACAGGTCCTTTTAAAGGAGCCTCTGTGCTTGTTGTCTCTGTCTGCTGATATGCTGCTTGCTTATCACCGAGTACCGGAGACCTCAGCAATTAATGGAATCTTCTGCAATTTCCTTCTGCACTCATAAGTACTCAGCGAACTGACCTTAGGCAATTTGCTTTTCTCCCTAGGAAAGAAAGTTACTGGAAAGGAAACTATTAGCTCGAGGGGCCATCTGGTAAGGGCAAAAAAAAAAAAAAAAACTCATCTGACCAGGTTTAATCTGCTTTACCTGTATGCTGCACACCAGAGCATATTTTCTCGATTCCATGATTGCCAACAGGAACATTTTATTACTGATGTCATGAAGCAGCAAATGTTTGCATTGTAATATTTTTGCACAATGAAATATGTACTAGCAAGAAAATATTTTGCAGGCATAATTAGTGTGAGATGAAGTTAAATATATTAAGGCAAGTATGATTTTTATGTGCATGTAGGTGCATAATCCGGGTCAACACAGATGTTACACGGTAGGAAGATTATATTTACTACCTAAAATAATATGCAAGCTCGTGGCTTATTCGCTTTTATGGTGAATGTGCACCAGTGTACATATGGCTCACAAATACAATCCCGTGAGCTGGGGTAGTCACCGCTGAGAACTGTTACCAAATGAAAAACATTAGTGGAAAGAGAGTAGCTTGCTGACATACTTGATCCTGTTAATCAAGTTTTGTTTAAAAATAATTTAGATGCTGGGTGCCACTTAATGGCTGTCTGGCCCATCCTATCTCTTCATTCAGTGATCTAACATTACCCTGTGGTAATTTTTTTTCTGTATAAGGTTCCCTATGGTTTGTACAGATGGCACAACTTGTGTTTAAAAATGCAAACTTGAGACCTCACTCTGCATGCTGTTCATACTGCGTAGCTTGTTCTTGCTGTTTTTCTGAAGTCTCCAGTACTAGTTAGTCAACAGGTACTTTTAGAAGACATCTTGATTATGTGTACATATGCAGCAAGAACAGTTATTATACACTTGCATGATTTATAGCCAAAATCCACATTGAACAGTTTTAGATGTGGAAGCAAATGTATAATAGTCGTAGAGAATATAACTAACCATACCTTTCCACTACTTAAAGGAAGAAATATGGACAAAGGCATAAATAAAAGTGGGACAAAGGCCCAAAAGTGGGGACGATATTTAAATATTAAAATATTTCTCTTACAGACTTAGAAAGTCAATAGAATAACATGCTTTGCAGTTGCATGAATTTTCTAAAGCATATGAAGTCTGAAACTCAAATGTATGTCATTATTTCCAGACTTCAATCTTTAATGATTTGGCACTAATTTGCCAGATAACCACAATTTTATGAAAATGGGCCAAAAATATAAACCAAAATCTGAACATTCTGTAAAAATCTGTACAATTGAGTGGTATCTAACTGATTGAATGCTGCAAGGTGTGGCACTGATTGGGGCTTAACATACAGCTCCCATGTCTTTTACAGCAACTGCATTGTACTAGAGGGTATATTGGAAGACAAACTACAACACCTCTATTGGTCAGTTTATGACAGCTGTCTAGCAAAGCACAAACTATGAATAGACCAGTAAACAGAGATTGTGGGTGCTGTAAATCCCATTACAACACTGCAACGATTTGAGTTGCTTGTTCTGGTCCCATAACATTCAGCTGTTTTAATGAGCAATTATAATTGTCCATACTAAGTAAAATGTTTTACAGATGGTTATAACCTTCTCTGTGAAGCATTTGTATTTTAAAAAGTTTTACTCTCATTGTTGTTATTATTTTTTTACTTTATATGTTTTAAACCTTATTCACCTATGTAAAAAAAACTTAAAAGTACCCTCCAAAGATCAATAAGCAGATAAAAGACATCCAACATATTTTATTAATTCCTTGACACTCTAATGTCGATTCTCATTCTCTCAGATCCAAACAACGTAATTTAAGCTTGATGTAACAGTAGTACTTTTGAACCACTATGGAAATACATTTCAGTTTCCCTACCCTGAAACTGTAATATAAAATGGGATAACAAGCGTGTGTAACACCTCATACCTTTTCTGATACTTAAAACAAAATGATAAAAGATGTGTGGGCTATATAAACGCATCTATCCTATCAACATTGTAAATCTGTTTCCGTCTTCAGTTTGTGATTTACCGAAATGCATCCTAAGCCATGCTTAGCTGCAGTCATTGAAGTTCACCACACTGCCCTTAGGGAGATAGGCAAGTACTAGGCTATGTGCCCTTGAGGGCCATTTTAATCCTAGACAGTTACCTTTTATGTGCTTGAAAGAACCTATCCCATTTGGACATATATACTGGCCTTACTCATCCTGTCCCGTTACCCTCAATGAGAATAACTGGGAGCATACCATAGATAACTTGAGGAGACCCATGCATGGGATAAAGTATTTAGTAACTGGCTCTGTCCATTAGTAGTACAAGGGGCAGTTCTGGAGTAAATTTTCTGTTTCCCATCCATTATCCATGAATCTAGTTGTGCTTGAATATGAACAGTGATGAGCTCTGTTTTATCTGAATGAGAAATATGTTCCACAGCAGTGGTATCCTCTGAGATACATGTCACTCCAAACTGAACTGCTGATGTTGCATAGGAGGTTTAGATCCCTAGACCGTGCATTTTAGATGCCATTTGGCTTGCTGATGTGCAGTAAATCTACCAATAATGGGTTGGAGGCATACCTCTCAACTGTCCAGATTTTTGCAGAATGTCCAGATTTTGCCTCATATTTTTGGTTGTGGTTTGCAGCCAAATCACTGGGATGCTCTCAGGATTTAAGTCACTAAATAATTAAAAGCATTTGCATTTCAGACTTTGAATCCTTCAGAAAATGCATCTCAATACAAACCCTGTTATTCTCGCACATTTCTAAGTTTAAAAGAGTAATATGTAAAATATGTCCCTATCTTTTGGTCGTTGCCCCTCTCCCTCCCCCTTTATGCCAGGCATTGTCAAGATTTCTTGCACTAAAGTTGAGGGCTATGGTCGGAGGATGAATTGTATGCCAGAGACAGATCACTTAGCATCTTCTTCTTGGTGATTTGGTCACACTGACTGCTGTCCATCTGACACCTCAACTGCATATACTGATTGGAAAAAGAGAATTGTTGGCAAGGACACTGCCCTTCTACCCATGGTGCATTCTTTTTGATCTAAGATATAAGCGTAAAAAAAGAATTTATTAGCAATTTGCATTGCTCAAAAGAATTCTAGCAAGAGACTGCCTAGAGGCCATCACGATGTTGATGGGGACACAAGTAATTAAAAATACAGTATGACCCACTATAGAATTTGTTGAAAGGAGAGAAAAAGTACAGTAGGACTTAATTAAATCTTTTATTAGTATTTTTATAACAAATTGTGCTTAAAACCATAGAAAGAACAGAAAACAATCCAGAAAATATTATGGGCTGCTTAGAAAAGTTTTATGAGTTGTTATTTGGTACATCCATTAAATAAAGCTTTTACTAATTTATCCAAATATCTGTGCCTGTGGTATATATTTTATGTCGCATAACAATAACATATATTTCACTATGGTTATTTCCACCTTTAGGGGGTTTCTTTCCAAGTTTATAACAGTGCATATGCCCAGTATGACATGGAAGGAGAATGGTATGACTTGGTATGGGCAACCAATCATCTTTTCCAGGCATGCATTGAAAATACTTGTACTGTCAGTACGTGCTGTGTGCTGCACAGGAATTGCCTATTTCTAATACCATATCCACACCAAAATCATGTGCAACTGAATTTAAATTGATGTCTTTCCACACGTGATGTTAGACCTTCTTAAGGTAATCTTTTCATAACCACCAAAGCCAGTGTCCCACTTTTCCGCTTTCACCCAGTAGTCAACTAACCAGACTGCGCCCCCCCTTTTGAAAATTCCTGGATCCGCCACTGTGTATATAGCTGGGAGATGCTAGTAAAACTATTCATATATTGGTGAAGACTGGCTGTAGGGTATAAAATTCTGAATCAAAAGAAATGGACTGATGATGTGGCCAATAGAAGAATACAGTGGCATTCATTCTGGAGAGGTACAGGAGTAAATCCATTGATTTGATAGATGAGACTTTGCTTGTGTTTTAAATGAGTTTGCATTGTGAATGGATTTCAGTGATAGTGGGATGTGGCTGGATCGAAGTACCAAAAGACCAACTTTTAAAACGTCGAGACCACAATCCTGAATGTTTACAATGCTGACAACTTAAATCTCTGACTTTTGAAATTCCAAATGTTCAGAATATTTCCACTTTAATTCAACCCGGGAAGTAAGAAGTTGCTCTATATAAATAGTTGACTGTCTCTTTAAATCTCTGTACATGGTATCTAAAACAAACAAAAAACATGGCTGACGTCTTACAGGAAAGTCTAGGAGTAGTTGGCAATATTTATTCAATTAGAACTTCTCAAAAAAAGTAAACAAGTGTTTTTTGGATGGTTACATCTATCACTTGGAGAGATGTAGAAAAGTAAAAAAATACTGGGGTTGCAAATGCAAAAACATTTACAAATGTAAAGGAAGATCCTTAAGTAGTTTAGTAACTGAAGGGGAAAAGCTTGAAAATTTAGTTAAATGTAACCATTCCAGTGATCCTGGTGAAGTAAAAAAAGTATATTGTGTGTGATGATTTAAAAGTAAGAGCTAAATTAAGTAGAGACACACTGTTTGATAGTTGATGACGCAACGATAGTGTTCATAGTTTACCAAACAGGAAAGCTCTCCTTCAGCAAATAGGTCGTATACAGAGAAAAGCTGTACAAAGAGACAGTAGTGAAAATTTAACTCTTCATAACATAGATTTTGATAACTATCCTTTGAAATGTGGAAGTTTTCTTCATAAAATTGCTACTGATGCACTGTCTGACAATACTGTTGTGGTCTTTACTACGGCAAATAACTTGTATGATTTAAGCAGAGCCAGCATATGGCTTATGGATGGCACTTTCTTTCAATTTCTACACTTACGCTAGTGAAGGGAAACAGTTGCACATCTGCGTTATTTGTTTTGGTGTTTTGAAAGTCAGTTTCCTGAATTGCAATATCTTGAAAGTCGGCGATTTAAGTTGTCAGCATTGTAAACATTCTGGATTGTGGTCTCGGCATTTAAAAAGTCAATCTTTTGGTATTTCTACCTTATGAAGTGGATCCATGTGGCTACATAGTTCGCTACACAATTTGAATAGAGAGATTTACCTGCAGTATTAGATGATCTGGTTATAGTGATAAGTGATTTATTTATTATTATTTTATTTTATTTGCGATTTGTTAACCGGGTTAGTCTGAATGGGCAGATGTCCTTTTTCAGCAGAGACCTGAGGAGAAAAGCTCCAGTACAGAAATTAATTTTTTACAATCAATTAAATATTTAAGCATACAATCATGAGGAGATACATACAGTAAACACAGATTAATCTTAAACAATGTTTGAAGAAAAGTAAAGAAGGGAAAAATAAAACAGACATAGATACAATTGATCTGAAGTTGTCTTCATTTGCTCTTCAATCTGTGGGGACATGGATCTGGTATGGATCCGACTCATTTCTGCATTTCTCCAGCATCTGATCTGAGGTCCAAGCTCCTCCCCTACCCTTAATGCCCCCTGTCTCCTTCCTCACTTCAGCTCTCATTTGCCATGCTTGTGTAAGCATTGTGATCTGTTGCTCTGAGCTATTTGGGTAAGTGTTTATATATGTTTTTTACCTCACTTTAGTCTATCTCTCTAGCTAGGAATTCCTTTTTCTACTTTTACTATCAGCCTCCCCTTCTGCATTTCCCATCGGTTAAAAAAAAAAACTTTCTTTCTGTTCTATCTAGGTGGGAGTGTGTTTCTACTGTTTGGGCCTCTCTCTCTGTCTTGACTATGTCAGAGACTCCCAAACTGGGCTTTTGCAAATGCACGGAGTGTGGCCATAAGCTTTCCCCAGCTGATGGCCATACTCTGTGCATTGTGTGTTTAGGAGTCACCCATCTTGATTTCTCCTGCTTGATCTGCATGGGGTTTAATCCCCGTGCATTGAACGACAGGAGGAATAAACTTATTCTGAAAGACCTTCTCCCCCCACCCACTATGGGAGCCCAGGGCACTACTTCTACTGCTAACCTGGCTACTTTCATCTTTGCCCGGCCACTGGGACTCAACCTCCCACCAATAGGACTGGGGATGGGGACAAACATATGCATAGGGACAAGTCGAGGAAGCAGACACTAGACTGCTCATCCTCAGCAGGCCCTCCAGCCAAGCTCCACTTAACTCTGAGGGTGGAGTCTTCCTGACAACATTCCCCTCATTTCTCTCCAGAGCCTGAGGTGCTTCAAGCAGTTCCCCAGCCTCAGCGTCACCTCACCACCTCTCTAGGCTGGTGTCTGTGTCCTCTTCATCCAGATCCATCCACAGCCTTTCTGAAGCCGAGGTGGACAAGTTGATTTAGCAATTCATCTGCACCCAGATACAGATGGGAGTCTTGCCTGCCTCCTCTGCCTCTGGAGCAGGGTACATGCGGTCTGCCTTCATCCCGATTACTCCTTCTCCGATCCAACCCCCACGTTTGGAGTCCTCAGATCCAAGGACCCTCGGCATCGAGTGGTCGGCACCAATGATACCTGGTACCCTGACACCAGCCATTACCTTGAGCAGGTCAGATCCAATGAGTTCGGATCCATCTGGCTCTTGGAGGCATAGCCTCAGCTCCAGATCCAAGGGGATGATTTTGGCTCCAAGTTATTTGGAGCAGAGCCTTCCAATCGGTGTCTCAGCGCCTGTAGTTTTGACTCTGGCTACCTCATTGATCCAGAGGGTTGTGGACCTGTCTGTAGCCCCTACTCAGGCAGTTTGTTCTCCTTCTGCCTTTGACATATTGGAGTGGGTTCTCTCAATCCCATTGAGACCATCGACAATCTCATCTTCGGAATCCATCCTGGCCCCTCTGTTTCTGGCATGGATCCTGCCATTCTGCTACCTCAGGGATTGCCTACTGCCCCTTTACCCCAGAGACCTCCTGCATGGGAGGAGTTAGATGTTTTCAAGTCCTCCCCAGAGACACCCCAGAGATTCCTCAAAATCATATGTGCAAAAGGAGGCACATAGACTCCCCACTGGATTCTCTCACAGAAGACACTAACATGAAGGAAGGAGAGGGTCCCCCCAATCACCTCCAGAGGATGTCTCATTTGGAGACATCATGAAAATCCTGCGACAGCGTGGGGGGGTGGTCTGTCTAAAAACCCAATCCTGATGAGTCGATGCTCTTAGAGGCATTCAGCACAGGGCCCTCTACCTCCTGGGTGTCCCCTCCCACAAATCCTCTGGTGGATCTTTTAACATCTCGGGCATAGAAGGAACCCGACATGGTGGGGCTGATTCCCAAGTGTCCCAATAAGGTCCTCAGCACCCCAATAGACAAGACACATTGGTCAAAGGGACCCCCTGTCGATGCCATGGTCATGGTGGTGGCCACCAAGAAGGAGCTCACACAGGAGAGCTCCACGGTCCACCCAGTGGACCAAGAGTGTAGGACGTTGGACCATTTTGGGAAGTGGACCTATGCTTCAGCCATGTTCACTGTGTGTGCGCTGAACTATATGGCACATGTTATTAGACTTCAGCGAGACCTGGTGAAGGAGGTCACCGAGTCTACGCCAGGGACCATGTTGGCAGGGGATAAGAAGGTTTTCTCCTCTCGAATGGCCACCCTCACCTCCATTACCAATACCTCTACGCAGCTTCTCTCTCATGCTGCAAATGGTGCAGCTAGAGCTGCTGGGACAGGCGTTGCCATCAGGTGTCATGCCTGGCTCTGACTGTGTACCTTCTTGGAGACTTTCAAGGCGTCTTTCACCAATGCCCCTTATGATGGTTCCACACTCTTTGGAAAGATTGTATGTGACACACTGGTCCAGAGTGAGAAGGATGGGAAGACTCTGTCTGCTGACAAACCAAGAACCAAACCAAACAAAAGCAAAACTTGAGTGGAGATTCAGGTGCCCAAAAAGACCAGGACCAACAGCAGAGAAATATTACCAAACGATTTATTAAAATCAACAAGCAGCAAAAATAGCAAGTGATAGCAGTTTAGTGCTTTTGTCAAGGTAAAGACTTCTTCAGAACTGTTAGTACAGCCACTATTTTACTTAAACACTCACAAAATCAACATGTGATCAAACCAACCAATGGAACACCAGTGTCGACTTTCAAAATACTGTGTGAGAAACTATGTTAAAATTCAAGATACAAGCATGATAATACATGCATACAATACCAATAAAATTCACTAATGAATAACAGCATTATACAAATATATGTTAAACTCAGGAATATAAATTAAAACAAAGTATGTGTAAACTCCAGAACACATTGTATCTTTGATAATCACCCCTCAAGACTCTTTAACTTGAGAATGGGGGTGATGGAACTACTTTCATTAAGGCCTGAGGAGATAAAACATCACATGTAAGAATCCATTTGAGTTCCTTTTTATTTAAGTGATCGTCAGTGTAGAAACCTCTTGGATCACTGTCCATGTGGTCAATCACCACAAACTTGAAAAAGTGCCCCTCACAAGAAGAGATGTGTCTGTAAAGAGCATTAGTAGACCTTTCTCTCCTAAAGTCATTTAAATGCTCATAAATTCTCTCCTTTAACATCCGACAGGTCTTCCCAATGTAAAAAGCCTTACATTTTTGCCAAAGGGCCCCATACACAACTCGCCTAGATAGACAATTGAAATGCCTTTTCACTTCTATTCTCTTATGCCTAATAAAGAATGAATCACAGCACTGGATATGTTGGCAATAGTTGCAATGGTTGCACTTAAACACACCCTTTGATTTATTTGAACCCATATTGTCCCTTTTCATCTCCAATACACTCTTGAAACACATTCCTTTCCTAAAAATAATTTTTGGTTTAGTACCAAATAATTCAGCACCTTCCTAATTGTATTGGACACTGAAGATTACAATAGTAGGATGTTAGATATGCTACTATTGATAGGTACATACAAATCTCAAGGAATGAATTGAATATTGCTTTTTCCAAAATAGATGCTTGTCTTTATGACATGACCATGTAGGGCCAGATAGACTCATGATTATCTTTATAACCAATTTCCAGTGGTAGCCAGTATTTTTGGAATCCCTAAGATCCACAAGGATTTAAATAATCCACTTTTGATACCTATAGTGGACGCTGGGAGAAGTAAAATATTTTACATAGCTAAGTATGTGGATAGTTTACTACAACCATCTACAAGTCATGTAAAACATATACATAAAGATTTGTGGGATTTCCTGTCTAGATTAGCACAGCTTGAATTTTTGGAAGATTGTGTTTTTGTAATGATCGATGTCCAAGACCTATATTTGGTTATCCCCCATAGAGAGGGATTGGACTGGGTCCAAAGCACACTCTTTGACATTGGTCTTTGTATACTCTTTGACATTGGTCTTTTGGATCAAAATAGCATAAATACTGCTATTACACTGATGGACCTTGTCCTGAGTAATAACTACCTATACTTTGAAGGACATTTGTTCAGGCAAGCAAGTAGAGTAGCAATGGGAGCTTCTTGTGTGCCTAGCTTTGCCAATCTCTTTATGACATATTGGGAGAGGCATTTTATTCTCAATAGTTCATTTGCGAGCAACTGGTCATTCTACATTCATTTTTTGGATGATATTTTTTTAATATGGAATGACTCAGTCAGGAAGTTGAATGAGTTCTTGGAATATATCAATAACACTACTCCTTTTAGAAATTCACTCATACCTTTGACCATGACCAAATAGCCTACTTAGATGCTATGGTTAGTAAGGATTATGGTAGGGAGTGTTTTTGTTCTAACATCTACAGTAAAAAGACCTTTTCAAATTCCTATCTCCACTATGACAGTTGGCACCCTCCTTTTCAATAAAAAGAGCAGTAGTGAAAGGGAAGTTTGTTCGACTGACTTGTATGGTGTTAGACAACACCACATTTGGGCAGGACATAGACAAGCTTCTTGACATGTTCAACAAAAGGGGTTACCCTTTGGAACTATTGGTGTCTCTCACGGATGAAGCCCTTAGTAAAAGGAACAAAGGCTTTTACCAACCTCTACTCCCTATCCAAAAAGGTCCACATGTTGACTCAGTTATGGATCAAAATGAAAACAATGATATTCAAACAGTTGAGGTGCCTTACAAATGTTCTATGGTCACTACCTTTTCAGTGAATAGTCAGGAAATTGTTGAAGTGGTTAACAAATTCTTGCCAATTGTCACGTCTATTAAAGAAGGTGTTGAATTATTTGGTACTAAACCAAAAATTGTTTTTAGGAAAGGTATTTGTTTCAAGAGTTTATTGGAGATGAAAAGGGACAATATGGGTTCAAATAGATCAAAGGGTGTGTTTAAGTGCAACTATTGCCAACATATCCAGTGCTGTGATTCATTCTTTATTAGGCATAAGAAAATAGAAGTGAAAAGGCATTTCAACTGACTATCTAAGCAAGTTGTGTACGGGGCCCTTTGCCAAAAATGCAAGGCTTTTTACATTGGGAAGACCTGTCGAATGTTAAAGGAGAGAATTTATGAGCATTTAAATGACATTAGGAGATAAAGGTCTACTAATGCTCTTTACAGACATCTTTTCTTGTGAGGGATATTTTTTCAAGTTTGTGGTGATTGACCACATGGACAGTGATCCAAGGGGTTTATACACTGAGGATCATTTAAATAAAAAGGAACTCAAATGGATTCTTACATGTGATGCTTTATCTCCCCCAGGCCTTAATGAAAGTAGTTCCATCACCCCCATTCTCAAGTTAAAGAGTCTTGAGGGGTGATTATCACAGATACAATGTGTTCTGGAGTTTACACATACTTTGTTTTAATTTATATTCCTGAGTTTAACATATATCTGTATTTGTATAATGCTGTTATTCATTAGTGAATTCTATTGGTATTGTATGCATGTATTATCAAGCTTGTATCTTGGATTTTAACATAGTTTCTCACACAGTTTTTTAAAAGTCGAGACTGGTGTTCCATTGGTTGGTTTTCTCACAGGTGTTTATTTTGTGAGTATTTAAGTGAAATAGTGGATGTACTAGCAGTTCTGAAGAAGTCTTTACCTAGACGAAAGTGCTAAACTGTTATCACTTTCTATTTTTTCTGCTTGTTGATTTTTAATAAATCATTTGGTGATATTTCTCAGCTGTTGGTGCTAGCCTTTTTGGGCACCTGGATCTCCACTCAAGTAGACTCTGCCTGCTGTCGGGATATGCTTCTCAACCCCCCAGTGATCCTTCTCCAGGAATCAGTGGTGGAGGGGGCAAACAAGATGTGGTTCCGGAAGTCTCAGGGTTATCCCAAGGATGCTTGGGACTCACCTTCCTCCAGAGGCAGAGGGGGATTCGACAGATGATGCCCTCATGAGAGAGGGGTCTCGAGGAATCAAGGGTCTCGGGATTCATTCTCGGACAGGCTCATGCAGCAACACTGAATAGTTGCCTGACTTCTCATCTCTGGAGGCAGTCAAGGGTTGACTCTCGCTACACCCATCAGCCTGAGAGTCTATCACAGAGAATCAGTGGGTGTTGTAAATAATATCCAGAGGATATTTAATCCACTTCTTTCAAAGACCAAGTCCGGGCAGGTCTCTCCCAAATGTTCCACCTGCGCAAAGGGAGAAAGCAGCACAGGAATTTTCCAAGCTTCTAGAAAAATGAGTCATCCAGCCCATCCCCCCAAATCAGTCCAGATTAGGCATCTGTTCCAGGTTCTTTTTGGTGCCAAAGAAAATGGAGGGCTTGAGGCCAATTTTGGAACTCTCTAATATACAACAACAAAGCCAGGTCCAAATGAAAAGTTGTCAGGTGAAAATAAATTTAATGAAAGATGTAGCAAAAGTCACACAGTTCTCAAATCACACAATTCTCTAGTGCTTCGGCAATATATGCCTTCTAGGGGAACAAGATCAAATAAAAATGGTGCACATAAATATATTCAAGAACTAATTATAAAAACTAATTAGTCAATTACACAATCAAACTATTATCTAGAACAAGCCCATTAAAATATATTAAAACAGAAATTCACAAAGAGACTAAATCAAAAGCTTCCATGTACATTCTGATTAAGCCCAGAAGAGCTCAAACTGCCATATTTTAAAATATAAATACTTTCTTTTTACAAACGTCTGTCTCATTATTTACATCATTATTTATATCAGAATACCTACATGATAAATAATTTGTTCCAAAATGCTTGCTTTTAAAAACTCAAGATTACTATCATGAAATGCTTTAAACTGCATAGCAATTGGACTCTGAATGTTCTCTGATTTGATGTCCCTAATGTGCTCCTGTAGTCTCAGTTTAATGGCTCTTTTAGTTTCTCCTATGTAAAAGAGACTGCAGGAGCACCTAAGAATATAAATAACATCAGGTGATGAACAAGAAAAATGTCCCTTCGGGTTAAAAGAAATCCCATTAATATTACTAAAAAACTAACCACATATCTGCATACTGAACATCTAATACAAGCACTAGTTCCAAACAAGGTCCTTGCCCTACGTAAATTATCTACAGGTCTATTAAACTTATTATGCACAATAATGTCTTCTATATTTCTGCTTCTAGTAAAAGAAAAAAAAAAACAGATGTATACACAATAAATCAGAAAACTCCTTAAATGTAAATAAAAAAGGCCAAAAATGCTTGATAATCTTAACTTGTTCACTAGAAAAAAATTATAAGAAATAACTATGTTACATTTTTCTTCCCTCTTGTTCTTCATGAATAGTATTACTGCACATAAAATTTCTATTTTAGCGAATAGTATGATTATATTTATCCACTGGGATATTTATTAATTTAACCAGTGCTTTATAGATATCCTTAAGATGGTAACCCCTTCTAAGGAACATGTTTACTGAAATACACATTTCTTTAAATAGCTCATTAGTATCATTACATAATCTATAAACCCTAAGTAGTTCCCCAAAGGACAAAGAGTCTAATAGATGAGGTGGATGGCAGCTAGTTCTATGAAGAAAATGATTACTGTTTTCAAACTTACGATGAATTTTAGTCTTGACTTTTTTACCAACTATCCCTGTAACGTGTACATCCAAAAATCTAACTGTAATTCCAATCTGAAGCCCATCAAATTTGATTCGAAATCTGTTCACATCTAAGTCTTTAATAAAAGAAGAAAGACCTTCCAAGCCACTTTTACAGAACAAAATTAAATCATCTATAAATCTGTAGTATGAAACAACAAATGTTTTAAAGAACTGATGTCTATATAAATACTTCAACTCATACTTGCCCATGAAAAGATTTGCATACATGGGGGCAAAAGATGCCCCCATGGCTGTCCCAGTTTTTTGCACATAAACATCTTTACAAAAATAAAAATAATTATTATTTAGACAAAAGTCAACCAGCTCTAATATATAATAACTTAGTGGACTGTCTCCAAGAAAAAAATGCAAAGCCTTCAAACCATGTAAATGCTGGATAGCAGTATATAAGCTTTTAACATCATTGAAGACCCAATACATATTTTCTGTCCATTCAATATCTTTAATTTTGTCTAAAAAATCAAAAGTATCTTTAATAAAAGATGGCAATTTCATAGCATAGGGCAATAAGAAATTATGAAGTAATATACCAATATTGCGTAAAAAATAATTGGTGGCTGAGATGATGGGCCTGCATGGCAGACTCTGCATACTTTTATGAAGCTTAGGAAGGCAGTAGAAGTAAGCCATGGAGTTATTATCATTGTATAACTTCTTATCCATATTAGATCTGTTAAAATACCCTAATCTATATCCTTTAAATAGTAAGTTCTGAAATTCTTTTTTTAGCATTTTGATATTCACATGTCACTTTAAAATAAACTTTTTCATCACTAAGATGATCCATGCACATGTGCATGTATTGTTTAGTATGCATTATTACTAGTTGGTTATCCTTATCTGAGCCTTAAAATAAGTTATTTTTGTTCCCCTATTTCCTTAAGAGCTTTCCATTCAATTTTGGATAAATTGTAGGCTACCAAATCTTTTGTACAAATAAACTCCTTATAAGTTTCTTCTAATGAGAAATTAACCATTGCAGTACAATGTTGCACATCTTCATGTAAAAAAGGTGGAATTAAATCACTAGAATATTTAACTGCTGTAGTGTCTAAAATAACAGTAACCATTTAAGCCTTCCGTGTCTGAAGCACAAGTGTAAAAACTGTCAACAGAATTGTTCATTTCTTCATCTGAAACAATGATTTAATTTGAGCAAGCATTTAAAACACCTTTAAAAAATAATTAAGTAAATGGAATTTTCTACACAGTCTAAAAAACTCAATATTGAATATATAAGGTCTGGGCATGACCACAGGAATACATTTTAGACCTTTATTGAACTTTACTAAGGGAAACATGGGACAACTTTACAACAGTGTTATTCTCACCAGGTATATCAAAATCATAAAAAGAAAGGTCAGTTCCATCTAGTCCTTTGATTATATTGCTGATAAGATCCTCGATTATAACCAGCTTGATGTTGGTTTCTAAACCCTTCCCCTGGACTTCGTTCAGTCTCCACTGTTCTCTTACCATTCCGGAAGTTATTATTCAAATACTGAGGCTTCTGAGCTTGGAGAAGGGGTGAATATTGATTATCATCCATCTCCCACTCTGTGGAGCCTCTAGAGGTGTCCAGAAAAGGTTGATTCATAATACGTACACTAGAGTTACCTCCTCGACCAATGGGGGAAAAGTGTTGACGTTGTTTATTCCTATTGGCTTTCCATATGAAAGCCTTATGGTTGTTGTACTCTCTAATGTCCCTCTGCAACTTGTTCTTTTTATTTTTCATTAAGTCCTGCTCCAAATCAATTAGTTTATCATTCATTTCAACTAGTTGTGATTGTAAACAGGCGGGACTCATCTTGGCTGCTAAGGAAGTGCACATTGTTGAAATTTCTTTTTTTTAGCCTACGTTGTTTTAAGATGTCCTGCTGAATAGAAATATTCACCCATTCTAAAGCACATCGATGAGCAGCTGCTGTCCATCTGTCTTGAAACCATTTTTCATTTTCATCAGATAGATCAAAGGGCACTGATGGACTCCTAAAGGTGCGCAACCCTCTGGGTGTTATATCCAATTCAACATAGCGTTGCAGGCTTAATATATTTAAATATACTGCAGTCTCTTTCATCATGAGTTGCTCTAATTTATTGAGGATATCAGAGACATCCATGGAAAAACATACATGATTTCTCTTGCCCACACAGTCAAAACAACTGAGAATACGTTGTTTACAACTACCTTCTATGATATGTTCCCAATTAATAATATTATTCTCTACTCTTTCTGAAGTACCTAAAATAACTTCTCGGCTAGGCACCACATTATTGTCCATACTTCTCTGGGTAATATCCAAACTGTCATCTCAAAGAATTCTTGGCAGTTGAATATTTTCATCACTGGCCATAACATGCCAAATAATAATGTACGACAAAGGAGCACCAAACCAATATACAGCAACAAAGCCAGGTCCAAATGAAAAGCTGTCAGGTGAAAATAAATTTAATAAAACACGTAGCACAAGTCACACAGTTCTCAAATCACACAATTCTCTAGCGCTTCGGCAATATATGCCTTCTTGGAGTACAAAGTCAAATAAAAATATAAATATACTCAAGAACTAATTTAAAAAAAAATAGTCAATTACACAATCAGACTATTATCTAAAACAAGCCCGTTAAAACAGAAATTCACAAAGAGACTAAATCAAAAGCTTCCATGTACATTCTGCATTAAGCCCAGAAGGGCTTAAACTGCCATATTTTAAAATATAAATACTTTCTTTATACAAAAGTATGTTCTTATTATTTACATCAGAATCACCTACATGAAAAATAATTTGTTCCAAAATGCTTGCTTTTAAAATTCAGGATTACTATCATGAAATGCTTTAAAGTGTATAGCAACTGGACTCTGAATTTTCTCTGATTTGATGTCCCTAATGTGCTCTTGCAGTCTCAATTTAAAGGCTCTTTTAGTTTCTCGTATGTAAAAGAGACTGCAGGGGCACCTAAGAACATAAATAACATTAGGTGATGAACAAAAATGTCCCTTGGGGTTAAAAGAAATCCCATTAATATTACTAAAAAAACTAACCACATATCTGCATACCGAACATCTATTATAAGCACTAGTTCCAAACAAGGTCATTGCCCTACATAAATTATCTGCAGGTCTATTAATATTATAGACCTCTCTACCCTGAATGTGTCAGTTGCCAAGACAAATTTCCGGATAGTCACACTCCAATCTATTCTGCCCTTTTTGCAGGAGAACGACTGGATGTGCTCGGTAGACCTCTAAGATGCATACTATCACATCAAAATGGACAGACGTTCTCTGAGGTTTCTCCACTTCAGGCTGGGGACCAATCATTACCAATTCAATGCACTACCCTTTGGTCTCACCACAACCCCCAGGGTGTTCACCAAAGTAATGGCGGTGGCACCAGCTCACCTGCGGCTGCAGGGCTTCCAGGTCT
This sequence comes from Protopterus annectens, assembly GCF_019279795.1. Lineage (NCBI taxonomy): Eukaryota > Metazoa > Chordata > Ceratodontiformes > Protopteridae > Protopterus > Protopterus annectens. The sequence continues at coordinate 540,985,132 of NC_056750.1, forward strand.
TCCCTTACCTGGATGATTGGCTCCTCTCTGTCCCCTCCAGGCATCGACTCTGCCAAGCTTGGGACTTTCTTATTCAAACTGCCCACCAGTTGGGCATCACCATCAATCTCAACAAATCTCTCTTACAACTGGTTCAGGTTCTGGATTTAATTGGAGCCCGGTTGGGCACCATTCAGATAAAGGTTTTTCTGACACCTGATAGACTTCCCTCCCTCAAATATCTTGTCTTACACATTCTTCTAGTTTCATCTCCTCCCATGGAGTTGGTTTTAAGGAAATTGGGGTCCACTGTGGCCACTATCACCCTCATCCCCACAGCTCAGTTGCACATGAGGGTGTTCCAGTGGACTCTGGTGGTCCAGTGGTCCTTTCTGGATCTTCCACTGTCACATCCTATTCATCTATCCCTGACATGCAAAGATTCTCTTCTTTAGTGGATTCAGTCCCCAGATCTTCTTAGTGGTCGCCACCTTGTCCTCCCCATCTCTCTGACCGTGGTGACCACGGATGCCTCCCTGCTCAGGTGGGGGTCATTGCTTGGAACAGACAGTTCAAGGCACATGGTCTTCCCTGGAGACACAGTTGCATATCAACATCCTGGAAATGAGGGCGGTGGTATTGGCGTTGCAAGCCCTTCATGCCCATCTTCCCCAAAGGTCAATTGCCATCCAGACTGACAATATGTTGTTCATCTGGTATATCAACAAACAGGGGGGAACCGGATCTTATTCCATTTGCCACAAAGCCATGAAATTGTGGGAGCGGGCAATCTCTGCCATCCATTTTCTGGTAGCAATGCACATTCCGGGCAGGTCCAACATTTTAGAGGACAGGCTAAGCAGGTCTGTCTTGATGCCTTATGAGTGGTCTCTGAATCCTTCAGCAGCAAAGCAGATCTTTCTAAAGTGGGGTCAACCTTGCTGTGATCTCTTTGCCTCTCCTTCCAACGAGTACAGCGAGTTTTTTGCTCTGAAACCCCATCCATGAGAGCCCCCCCCCCCGGGACACTTTAGTACATGCTTGGCCCTCCAGTCTTCCCTATGCTTATCCTCCTTTTCCTCTGATTTCAAAATTCATCCAGAAAGCACAATGCCCCCTTCTGGCCTCACAAAGTATGAATCCATTCTCTGTGGTCTCATGCAGTGTGTCCTCCCTAGACATTGGATCCTGTTCCGGATCTGATTTCACGTCCCTCAGGGATCCCACACCCAGATCTGGTCAGTCTGAAGCTCACTGCTTGGCTGCTCTAGTTCCCATGATAGTTTGGACTCCTGGGTTATTTTCTCCAGTTAAGAAGATTTTGGTAGCGGTGCATAGATCTTCCACCAGGAAGGTTTATTCCAGTAAGTGGAAGTGTTTCTCCATTTGGGGAGCTCAATGGGATTTGAATCCTTTCGCTGCTCTGGTTCCTGCTATCTTGGTGTTTCTAGCAAGCATTTTTCAGCAGGGTGCTAGTTTTTCTACAATCAAAGTTCAATTGGCAGCAATTTCTAATTTCCACACAGGGGATAATTCAGCTTCCCTAGCCTCTTCTAAACTCTGTAAAGCCTTTCTATAGGGTATCTTTCTTCTTAGGCCACCGATCAAGGACCCTATGCCTCCTTGGGACCTTACTTTGGTCCTTCAAGATTTGGTTTCTTCCCCCTTTGAACCTGCTGCTTCGGTGGAGCTACAATTCCTGTCTTGGAAGACAGCCTTCCTGATTGCTATCACTTCAGCTAAAAGGGTGTTGGAGCTTCAGGCCTTATCGATTAAGCCACCTTACATGATTTTCCATAAAGAGAGAGTTTCTTTGCACAATAACCCTTCCTTTTTGCCTAAAGTGGCCTCAGAATCAAACATCAACCAGATTATCAATCCCCCTGTCTTCTTTCCTAATTTTCAGAATAAGGTAGAGTTTAAATTGCACCTGTTGGATGTTCATAGACAGTTACATTTTTACTTACGCTGAAAAAAGGCCTTCCACAAGTCTGATCAACTTTTCTTAGGGAAGCCTGTATCTAAGGTCACCATTGCCCATTGAATTTCTCAGTGTATACTCCTGGCGTATTCAGTAAAGGGTGTGCCTCCACCAGGTCATGTTAAGGCACATTCTACTATATCTATGGCTACCTCAGCTGCTTTTTGGTCCAGAGTTTCCTTGGATGACATTTACTCTGTGCCTACCTGGGCATCTTCACATACTTTCATCTCTCATTACAAGTTGGATCTTCTCTCCAGCAGTAGGGCATCCTTTGGCTCCACCATGTTGCTGAATATCCTTCCATGAGGGCCTCCCAGTATTTTGGCAGCTGGGGACTCTGTCCCACAGGTTGTAGAGCAAATGAAGATAACAACTTCAGATAAAGAAGTTATGTACTCACCATAACATTCCATCTCATTTGTTGCTCTTCATTTGTCTTCGACCATCCCTCCCTCCTTCCCTCTGCCTTATATGGGCTGTGTGGTGGTCTGAGTGGATAAGACATGACCCTGTCCTTGGCATAAGCAGTTATTCCTTTTGATACTACCTGTATTTTTGTTATCAGGGGATAAGACGTTGTGTCAGGTAGGAAGGAGACAGGGGCAGTATGGGTAGTGGAGGAGGATGGAGCTCAGATCAGATGCTGGAGAAAGGCATCTGAGTCAAATCCGTGCCAGATCCATGTCTCCACAGGTTGAAGACAAATGAAGAGCAACAACTCAGATGGAACATTATGGTGAATACATAACTTCTTTTTATGTGCCATACAATCACAGATTCATCATATACATTGTTTGAATGGGAAATTGCACACCTAAGTCTAAGAGTAGTCAGGCAATACAGTGCCAGAAAGAAAGGTCCTGGAACAAAGGAAAAGAAAAAGGGGGTATAGAGTATAAGAGGCGGTAGAAATAGGAAGTAGAAGTGTAAAGTGAAGAATAGGAATCTGGTAGAGAGACAGAAATAAAATACATGTATGACTAGATATCTGTAAGAAATAGGGGTAGAGAAAGAGGGGGAGGCTGAGGAGGCAGAGTTTAAGTAGGATCTTTACAGGGGCAGGACCAGGAGTTAACAGATATTCCTTTATAGCGAGTTTGAAGTTGCAAGAGTTTTCGATAGTTCTGATATGGAGAGGAAGTTAGTTCCAAGAGGAGGTAACTGAGTGGCTATAAAGAATTTTTCCTATGGATTTATTTGGTTTGGAGATTTGAAGGAGGTGTTGGTTGGAACTACGAAGTTCTCTGGTTGGGGGACATAAGGAGAGATGAGGGTTACCAGCGATGGACAGGCTGAAGGTTGCTGTGGGATAGTATGTGTCAGAAGAAGCTGTGGCAGAAGTAGTGATTATGGAATTCTAACCAGTTGAGTTTTTTTAAGGAGAGGTGGTGATGTGAGTGATAGGAGAGATTAGTGGCAAATCTAGCTATTTTGTTGTATGTACGTTCAAGTTTGGTTGACAAATTCTTTTGAAGGTTAGTGAAGATTGGGACGGCGTATAGTAGGGTAGGTAGTAGGTAGGCTTGAGCTAGGGACAGTTTAACCGTTTAGATTCTTGTGTTAAGAATGTTTTATTTCTGTAAAGCAGTTCTAGTTTTGGTGTATCTACTTGATGCAGTTATTGATGTGGATGTCAGATTTATGTTCGTCATCTATATAAACCCCAAGAAGTTTAGTGTGAGATTTGACCTTAATAGTAGTGTTGTTTAGAGAAGAGACCAAGAAGGAGGCTTTGAGGTGTTGGAAAGATTTGGGGAGGAAGAGAAGTAATTTAGTTTTATTAGGATTAATTAGGAGTTGCCTAGTTGTGAGCCATCTCTCAATTGAGTGCAGGGTGTCTTGAGTGAGGGTGAGAAGGTGGGGTAGACTGTCAGAGGTAGTGATGATGGTGGAATCGTATGCATATTGCATGAGTGTGGAGTGGATGCAGGATTGATATAGATCATTAATAAAGATGTTAAATAGCAGTGGTCCCAGGATGGAGCCTTGGGGCACACCAGTTTGAACAGGGAGGAAAGGCGAAGTTGCAGAGAGCTATTTGACAGATTGAGCTCTATTTGGTAGGTATGAAGATAACCAGCAGAGAGTATAGGCAGAGAGATTAAATGAAGAATGTTTGGAGAGAAGGAGGTTGTGGGACACAGTGCCAAAAGCTTTAAAGAGGTCAAGGAAGAGGCATGTCACTAGTTTGTTATTATTAAGAGACGTAGAGATAGAGTGAGTGAAGGATAGTAACGCTGTAGCTGTGCTATGATTTGGTCAGAAACCATGTTGCGTTGGAGTGAAGAGGTTTTCCTGAATGAGATATGAAATGAGCTGTTTGTATACACACTTTTCCAAATCTTAGAAAGAGGGGATAGAACAGCAATAGGCCTGAAATGGGAGGGGTCAGTGGAGTTACCTCCTTTATGTAAGGGTATAATATAGGACTTTTTCCAGATGTTAGGGACAAGATTTTCCTGACTTGACCTATTGATAAGTATGGAGACTGGATAAGCAATAGAGGGGGCTGCAAGTTTGAGGTATAGAGAAGGCAGGTTGACAGCAGAAGGGGAGCAGGGTTTTAGTTTATGGAGTAGAGATCTGATGATGGATATGGGGATAGGCTTGATTGAGAAATGAGTTTTTTGGGGGGAGGGTGTCAAGGCAGGTATGCTTGTTTCTTTTAATTAGGTTTGTATGGAGTCTTTGAAGAAGGAGTTCAAAAGAGTGGCAGTTTCAAGTGGAGAGCTGTTAGGGGGTGGGTCAGTAGGAGATGGGTTCCCTGGGTGTAAGAGCTTGTTGATGGTACTCAAGAATTTTGAGAGGTTAGAGTGGGGGTTTCTCTGTGGGTCAAGATAAAAGAATTTTTTGTCAAAGGTGATTGTCAAAGGTGACTTTTTTGTGGTATTTCGCAGTTCCCTATAGTGTTGGAGATTAGAGGGGGTTTTGAGTTTATTCCAGATTTTCCATGCAGTATCTCCCTTCTGCATGAGGAAGAGAGTTTATTTTCTTATCCAGGGACCATAGTTGGTTTTAACCCAAATTTTTCTGACAGAGGCCAGGGAGTTGAGGGTGTTAAGGAAGATGCTGTTGAATTGACGGACAGCTTCTTCGAGGGGGAGGTTGAATAGAAAAGATCAATTTATTGAAGAGAGTGTTTGGCTAAATATATCAGGGCTAAAGTTAGATAGATTTCGACAATCCTTATATTTGTGAGATTTACAAGGTTGAGACAGGTGACACTGGATAGAGGTAGGGTGATAATCACTTAGAGTGTCAGGGAGCGTGTAGGCATTATGATAGTGGTTGGGGTGAGAGGTAAGTATCCAGTCAAGAGTGGAGCTAGTATTAGATTGTTGATTAGAACAAGTGGGGGAGGTGATGAGTTGAGAGAGGCCGTACAGGTTAATGCTAGCATTGGGGCAGTTAGAAGACAAAGTATTCCAGTCAGTGTTAATATTCCCAAGAATAATGGTTTCGCAGGAGATGGTTTGAGAGATCCAGGCAAGAAAGTGTTCAAGTATAGGGATATTATTGCCAGGAGATATATATATATATATATATATATATATATATATATATATATATATATATATATATATAGTGGATATAAAAAGTTTATACACACCTGTTAAAATGCCAGGTTTTTGTGATAAAAAATGAGACCACGATAAATCATTTCAAAACTTTTCCCATCTTTAATGTGACCTATAACCTGTACAATTCAATTGAAAAACAAACAAACAAATCTGTTAGGAGAAAAATATAAAAAAAATAAAAAATGTACAATAAGCTGGTTGCATAAGTGTGCACACCCTTAAGCTAATATTTTGTTGAAACACCTCTAGGAATGTTATATATTACAGTTTTTATTTAACACGTAGAGCGTTCTATATAGGGAAAATGAATCAGTCCCTAAGAGAACATATCTTGGAACACTTGAGGGATATTAGGAATAGTAAGGAGAGTAAGGCATTGACACAACATGTCAAGAAATATGGACATCAACATGAATTTAAATGTTTGTGTTAGAAGTTATAAGGGACAATATCAGAGGGGGAGACATTAGGAATAGAACAGAACTGGCAGAGCAGAGATGGATTTTATATTTTAATGCAGGGAGGTCACCAGGTATTAATGATGTAATTTCATTGAAACCTTTGTTACGTGCACGCACACTCCAGCATTGATTTTAGAGATACAGCACTGAGTGCTATTTTTAACTTGTTTTATGTGTATGTTCTTATGTCTTTAAATTTTATATTGCTAAGTTGATTTTGCTGATTGGTTATCTTTTATATAAATTAGGTAATTGTGCTTCATTTTAGGAGTGTCTGAAAAAGCTACTCTGAGGTTGTGAAAGCACTTACTACATTCATTTGTCAGTTAATAAAGTTTTTATTATTTCAGCCATGGTGGTCCTGAACCAGTTTTTCGTGAAGTTTGTGCTTTGGTGTACGTAGTTGAGGAACCATTTTGGGGGTAGTCTAGCTTAACTAAATCCTTTCCCATATCACATAGAAACCCAACTTTCTGGTCTATAGTGAACTTTTTCTCCTTGGAACAAAGTGGAAGGTTCACATAGTGTTGAATAACAGCAACTCTAATAGACAACCATTTGTATTAAAAAAAAAATATATATATATATATATATATATATATATATATATATATATATACACATATATATATATATATATATATATATATATATATTTATTTATTTGTTGACTAGCTAGTCTAGCTGGATTTTCATTTTTTAGAGAGGCGGGGAAAAAGCTCCACACAATTTTTTAACAAAAAAGTAAAAAAAAAAAAGCAAATGGGACAATCATCATAGATGAACACACACACACACACACACACACACACACACACACACACACAGATATACACATGAAGAGAATCACATTTCTAAGAATGATTCCAGTTCTTTCCTACAGTATTATTGAATAAAGAGTCACCAGCAGAATTATTAGTAGTGAGTTGAGGGATTAACAGAGGTTTTGTAGTAGCCAGCCAGCCTAGAAGTTCAGGTTAATACAGTGATGAGTTAAAAAGGGTTACTAGTGGCAATAATGTTAGTAAGGTGAGGCACAAAAAGAAGAGTTGACAAAAGATGGGCAATCTTGGCTCTGGATGATGAGGTTAGGGAAAGGTAATTCTATATTATTCCTATTTTTATTTTTGACTATTTTAAATGGTGTGTTTGATATTGCTGATCAAAGAGAGGTTGTTATCAATTGTTATTCCTAATAGTTTTGTTGTTGGATCAGGAGTAATGAGAGTGGCATTATTTTGGTGAACCAAGTTTCTACTGTGTTGAAGACATTTTGAGTAATAGATGAAAGTTCATTAGGAGATGAAGCAAAGCAGATCATCTGCATATTGAATGCAGGTTACTTGAGGATGCTAAGTGGAGATCATTGATGAACATGGAGAAGAGAAGAGGTCCTAGAATGGCCCAATGAACTGCTTGTTGTCTATTGCTGAGGGTAGGATGTAAACCAGTTAATGGCAAGATTATCAAAGGAGAGGGATGTAAGAGTGTTAATTAAAATGGAGTGGTTGACCATATCAAAAGCTTTGACAGTTTGCTATTATGTTGTTTTGAGAAAGATGCTGTAAAAGTTGTTGGTGAATACATTTTTCCATTATTTTTGCTAAAGGAGAAAGGAGAAATATATATATATACACACACACACAGTATCAAGCCCACTGGTAATCAGGATAACAAATCAAAAGAAACATAAAACATACAGTTGTTTAATCTCACCCAAAAAGAAAACATAAGAAACCATGAAAACGGCTGAGAGCTTTCATCCCTGTAATATGGGACTTCTTCAGAACCGTTTTTCAGCAATCAGTTAACCATTTAAATGGGTAAAATTAGTGGGAACTGTGACTCTAAGGGAGTGATATATGTTGCTTTTTATTCAGTTTTTTTTTGTGTTACTTCAAGTGACATGACCACTAATTTAACCTATTTAAATAAACCTTTTTAAATGGTTAATTGATTGCTGACAACCGGTTCTGAAGTAGTCCTGTATTATAGGGATGAAAGCACGCAACCATTTTTATGTTTTTTTTTAAGTTTTCTTTTTGGTTGCGATTAAACTACTGTATGTTTTACATTTCTCTGGATTTTCTACCCTGATCACCAGTGGGCTTGATACTGGGTTGATATTTTTAATATATATATGTTTATCTAGTGGAGTTGCTGTTATTTGACATTACATGAGACTTCTACTTGGTCCTTTGGTTTACTGTTGGCTGCACGTTCACATGCTGTTTGTGTTGTTTCCTAACTTCTTCTCCTTCTTTGACAGCCCCTCTGGGAAGCAACTGTACCTCTCCACCTTGCAGTTCAGTGTGCTAGAAGAAATAGGTTCCTTTTTAGTGTGCTGTTAGCCCTAAACCCTACCATTCATTATGACAATCAGAGTGCTTGAGGGCAGTAAACCTGTTTTTAAAAATCCATTACTTGTCATACTTTTTATTTAATTGGAAAAGATTCATTTCTGGACCTCACACACAACTCTATCCACATCAGCAGTCTGTTATGGGAATTTCTTGATCAGCTTAATTTTTAGCTCACCATCTTTTATAACAGAGATCACACGAGACAGGTCCCAAGATTTTAAACATTAATGCTATTATTAGCTTTTGGACACCCTAATAGGGAGTGCAGCTATCATGTAAAGATTACAACTTCAAGCTAAAAACTGACATTATATTGGCTTTTAGCAGAAATGCAATTTTTTAAAAATGCAGTTATAATCTGCTGAAACATACTGCAACAAACAAGCAGAAAAATATCTTTCAGCATCCCATTTATAGCAGCTATTCATCATTATTTGTATCTAAACCAATCACACTCTAACTTTTCATTCAGCTGATATCAATTGCAGTCCTTTTGCCAGCTAAACTTTGCTAAGATTGCAATTTTTTTCTGCAGTTGGAACAAAGACATGTTTTCTTTACAGATATTATAATATATTCCAGAGTTAACACTACTAACTTAATAAAATCCTAAGAGATCATAAAAGAAATAACTGAAGTTTTACTGGCCACAATCATAAATCATGACAGTATGTTAGTATGAATCTAATATTTTAAAGCATCCAATTTCTGATTAAGTTAGTTTGCTGGTTGTCATTAATCACCCAAAATGTTTTCATTTTATTCATGTGATAGGCAGTAAAATAAAAATTCTTAAGTCTGTGACTAAGATTTAGTATTTTGTATTTTTACTCAAAATTGTCTAAGTAATATAAATTTGTAGAACAAGTGAATAAATCCATTCTAAGATGTGATATAAAAAGGTCATCAGTTGCTAAATAAAAATCAGTTTGAGCTGATAATATTTACCCTCTGTGAAATGTATACAATCATTTCAATTTGGATTCATTGTTCTTCATATTTATTTACTGTGTTTCTTTACCAATACAGTCAGACTGGGCTATGCAAGACCCTTTTTCAGAATTATATATTGCTTAAATTACTTATTTACAGCATTCCATGTATTTTTCCCTTTGGATATCTTGATATGTATTTGAGGAGGAATCTAATGTCTGTGAACTAAGTGAGGGGATAAACTAACATGTTGATCTCCACAAATAGTTACAACTATATTATTCAATGTATGCATGACATGTTGAAAATCACTTAAAAAGATGGAATAGTTCTCATACAGAGTATACACTTTGTTTATTCTTATAAACTTCTGTAACATTCTAATGGAAATTAGTAGGGTTATCCCACAATACCATTGTATTCACCTGTGATTTGAACACTGGTACTTTGTTTCATAAGAATAGCTCCAGCAACAGATCTTCATCATCATCATCAGTCCCCTTTTTTCCCATATTTCTACATGGGGTCGAGGTAGCTTGTTAACTGTTGCCATCTCTCTCGATTCAGTGCCACACTGCTGCCTTCTTCAACACTTATGCCTAACTGTCACAGATTGTCTTTCACAATTCATCCACATCTTTACTGGATGTTCTCATTTCATCTTACCTTCTTCCTGTCTGTCCCAAATCTTCTTCACCAGATTGTCTTCTACTTTTCTACATGTGTCCAAACCACCGTAATCTGTTCTCTTTGATCTTTTCTGCAATTGGAGCTACTTTGGCTACTGCTCGTATGTCCTCATTTCTTCATCTGTCCCACAGTATGCATCCTACCACACTTCTCAGGCACTTCATTTCCATCACCTCTAGCTTTTTAATCTGCTCTGCCTTTACTGCCCAGGTTTCTGTACCATAAAGTAGAACTGGTCACACCACTGTCTTGTACACCTTACTTTTCAGCTTCTTTGGCATTCTTCCATCATAGACTACACCTGAGACTATATGCCAGTTGGCTGCAGCCCTTCTGATTTGCGCTTTGACCTCTTCATTCAGACTTCCCTTCTCCTCAACCACCCCACCCAGATATGTGAAGCTATTTACCTGTTCCACTATCTTCTCTTCTATTTCAATTCTCAGGTTCTTCTGATTTCTCCAGTTTGCTGCTATTACCATTGTCTTACCTGTGCTTAGTTTCATCCCATGTCCCTTCAGTTTTGCATTCCATTCCCCTAGCCTTTGTTGAAGTTCTTGCTCAGTCTGCCTGTAATGCCACATCATCTACATACAGTAACTTTGTTAATCTGTCCCCTCCAACCTGTTTGCTAATGTAGTCCATCACCAGTATGAACAGCAGTGGGCTCAGAGCTGAACCCTAGCTGGTATACACCCACTTCCACTGGGAATCCCTCTGTGATGCTGAACACTGTTCGTACTTGAGTCATTGGGTCCTTGTACATAGCTTGCACTAATTCTACCAATGTTTCTGGGACTTCAAACCAGTGCAGTACTGCCCAGATCAGTTTTCTTGGGACCTTGTCATATGCTTTCTTTAAGTCTAGGAATGCCCAGTTGGACCCTTTCTGCATGTCTAGCTTCTCAACTATCTGTCTCATTGCAAACATGGGGTCAGTTGTGCTGCATCCTGATCTGAATCCAAACTGCTCATCTCCTATCTTGCATTCTACTACTCTGTGTATCCATTTATCAGTCACCCTCTCCAGAACTTTCATGCAATGTGATAGGAGTTTGATGCCAATGTGCTGCCCACAGTTGTGGATGTTCCCTTTGTTCTTGTACATTGGCGTGAGTATGCTTATTCTCCAGTCATCTGGGATACGCCTTTCTCTCCACACTGTTGCGAGTACCCTCAGGAGACATTTCTCCCCTATCTCACCCAGCATCTTTTTCATATCTGCTGTGACCTCATCTGAGCCTGCTGCTTTCCCTGACTTCATTTTCCTTAGTGCTATTCTTACTTCTTCTAGGGTGGGCTCCTCTTCTTCTCTCATTGTAGGCTGTTTCTGGGGCAGTACAGCTTCTGTGGGGTTTTCTTCATTCAAAAGCTGCTGGAAATACTTCTTCCATCTGCCTTGGATGTCCTGTGGACTGGTGAGCAGGTTGTTGATGTCATCCCTTATGAAAGGTGTCTGACTACCTTCTTTATCTTTCTGTCTTTGCCTTGCAACCTGATATAGTTTTTTTGTACCACCTACTGAGTCACTTTCCTGAAGCTGGTAGAGTGCCCACAATGTCCCATTCTTTGCTATTGCAAATCCTTTCTTAGCTTCTTTGTTAGCCAACCAGTATTCCTTCCTAGCCTGGTCGGTCTTTTCTATCTCCCATTTTTTCCTACACTCCTTCTTTCTTTTGATCACTTCCTGGACTTCTGCATTTCTCCACCAGTTTTCCTTATGTACCTTATTTCCATACCTGGCTCAGCCACATATCTGCTCTGTAGTCCTAACACATGCTGTTTTGAGATACTGACATTCTTCTTCAACTCCACCTATTTCCTCCTCTTCCTGGGGTGCTAGAGCCCTGAGTAATTCTTTGAACTGCTGTACTTTCTCTCCAGTCAACTTCCAGGTCTTCAGCCTGGTCTCTGTTGACCTTAGAGCCTTTTCTGACCACTGTTTGCAGCTGATTGTGGCAACCAGTGGTTTATGCTTTGGGATGACTGTTTCACTGAAGATGACTTTGCAATCATGGATTCTACCCTAGTGCCTTTTCTTTACTAGGATGAAAACTACTGAGCTGCATGTTGGCTACTCTTGCATGTGATCTTGTGACTGCCTCTCTTTCTGAACCATGTGTTGTCTATTATCAAGCCATTTGCCAGACAGAAGTCTAGAATGGCTTCTCCTTCTTTATTCCTGTTGCCCCACCCATGTGGGCCCAGACAGTCCTCATATCCTGTTCTGTCTGTCCTGATGTGTGCATTCAAGTCACCCATTATCAACAACAATTCATGTTGTTGCTTTATCTAGTAGGTCTTGCAACTGCTGTCTGAATGCACTCTTTTCCTCACTATCACAGCCCTGCTGTGGGGCATAGGCTGAGATTATGAATGCTGCCCTATCATTACATTGGAGTCTGATTGCCATGACTCTGTCACTAATTCTGATGATATCCCTCACTGCCTTCTGAAGCCTCTCAATTGCCACAATTCCCACACCATTTCTAGCCTGTCCCCCTCCTGAGTAGTAGACTCTGGATCCCAAGCCAAGTGGCTTTGCTACACTGCCCTTCCATCTTGTCTCTTGGCTATGTAAAATGTCCAGCCTCTTCCATATCACCATATCATGCACTTCCAAGCTGTGTCCGGTCAGTAAACCTACATTAAGTGTAGCAATTCTCAGTTCATGTTTGGCAGGTTGATTGGTTTTACATACAGCTTTCACTCAACAGAGCTATCCCAAGTAATCCAGGTTGGGCAAATAGATACCGGCCAGCCAGTAGCTTATTGACCCAGGGCTGCTGGGCTTTATAACGGGCACACACTGGTCAATAGGAGCACATACACCACTCCCACCATTAGCATGGGTCCCTGGCGTAGGTCAGAGTAGGCTGGGTCCTCAACCCACTTATCATCGGTAACTACCCATGCCCATTTTAGGGACATTAGTCAACATGACCTAATCACCTAGAACCATATTTTACACTATTGAGTGGCTAGCCTTGCCACAGCACACAGTCTGTGATCCATGTTCTCCTATCTCGAGGATACTGAGCACCACAGTAGATGCCAATAGCAATTGGTCTGTATAACTCTTCCCCCTTTAGGGCAATGTGTAGTGTCTGTGTTGTTGCCCACAGCTCAATTCGTTGGTGAGTTTGAAATGAAAAAACTCAGCATGTTTTTTTTCAGAGGTGGGGGAATCACACAGAGACACAGGAGAACATGCAAACTCCAAACAGGCATTGTTCAGAGGTCAGGATCAAACCTTGTACCTTGTGCATGGGTGGCAAAGATCTTAACCATTATGCCAACTGTTCAGCAGATCCTCATGACCCATTATTATAGTACATTACTTTTATTCATCCAGTTTTCTTCTTAAATAAGGATATCTGACTGAGAACAAAATGTGTTTATTATAAACCAAAAATGGTTTTACTTCTGTTCTTATAATAATTTAGTGATCTTCCCTGCTTAAGATCAGAGTATAATCTGTTCACATTTGAACTGAAAACACAACTTACAACTTTTCTACACCTTAAGCAATAAAAGGAAAACACTTATCTTCCAAGTAATTGATTTTACTTAGAAGTGTCCTATGTCTCTAATAAACCATTACCCCTTTGCATGAAAAGGAAGAAAGAAAAAAAATGTTATTAAATTATAAAGCAAACATTATAAAAAACACTCCACGTGGTTTATATTCAGGTCATACAGGACTCTTCCCTGTGTATTAGAACACCTTTAAATAATTCTACTGATAATTCATGTTCATCCTCTTGCAAAGTAGTGAACGTACACAAAAGTGGGTTGCATGTATTTTCCCATAATATTTTCCTCAGTTGTGCACAAGGTCTTCTGTCAATGATAAAATCTGATGTGAAATCAGCAAAAATAGTGATTTTCTAGCCTTTTATAAATTAAACACTTCTTCCTTCTAGCTGTTATATGAATAGCTTCATGGTCCTTATATTTTGGGAGCAGTTAATGACAGCTTGTTGTGTGTTCATTGTCATCATGTATTTTTGATGGTATATATATCAGTTGATATCACCTCATTCTTTGCTTCATCTTTTTAATAACAGCTCAAAGAAAATCTCAGCATCTTCCAAAGGCAAAATGCATCAAAAGTTTCAGACAGCCTGAGTAATCCTGTATTTGTACATCGGGACTGAGCATCTAAGTCAATCATTTTATATCCCAATAAAGGTGTTGTTTTGGTCTGTCTTTTAAAGTGCTGAAATTCATTTGCTGAATTTTTAAATCTAGATCTTGAATCTTAGAGCCTCATTGTTGTTGCTTTCTTTGTAACATTACTTTTTCATTTATAGAGGCTAAGTTAGCCACTGAAATTCCTAACTGGATAATGTTATCGCAGATTAAGTGGATCTTGTCATTTAGCTTAGACAATGCAGTCAGAGATAATGGGGATGTGTCAGATTGCATATCATAGCCTAATCTCCTTTAACTGCAATTCCTTAATGTCTGTTTCTCCAGCTGCATATTGAATTTATATTGTTCCTGACTAACTTCACTGGTTTGTGAAAGTAGGGCTTATGACAGCAATATAACTTACTGCTTCTATGCAGTCTAATTTCTAATTACAGGGCAATGCACACATCTGAATATTCATTTTCAACTCTTGTTTCTGCTTAGCAGATATAGGTAACCATAAGCCTGCAATGTTTTCAGATTCTAGTTTATTATGAAGTAAAGAATAGTCAAGAAGAGCATTATTTCATTTTCAAACAGAACACCTTCATGGATTGGTGTTCATCTTTGGCATGATATCAAATGGTATTTCACATAACAAGGATATGATATCTTTGGACATAACATAAAGTAGAAGTAACTTTAGTTTTGGTTATAATACACTTGTAAGTAGTGGGAATATAATTTTGGACTTTCCTTCATCAAAATAAAAAGCTTCCGTGTCTGGATTAACATAAAATAATGAAACTAGAAATGATAACTACAGCAAAAAAGCATATTACAATTTGCTGCAGCCTTTCAAAAAGCTGGCATTGAGTAACTAGATACTGCATAACATCCTGTTGTCCAGCCTCTGTATTCCTTAGCCAAACCCTAACTTTCTTCCCACTGACAACTTCTTTTGCCCGACAGCCACTCCAAGTGACAGCCGTCCTCTGCATTCCTGCTTGCAGCCATTCTTTAATGTAGTTCAGAAGTTTCTGCTCTTCTTCTAGTCAGAAGTCTTTAATGTGGTAACAACTCTCAGCCACCTGAATGACCACAACCATCTCTGCTGTTATTGAAACATATACCGGCTGGAGGTTTGACTGGCAGCCTGTCTTATCAGTGAGTCATGCTCATGTGTGTCATGAAGCTGATTATCTTTTAGAAATACCTCAATCTATTTTCTCGTATGTCTTTCAATCACTGTCCTGACCACTGTCTGTATTTGTTTACCATAGTTATCTGGTCTGGTCTTGCTACCTTCTTTGAAAAAGGAGACAAATGAGTCTACTTTTCAGCCATCTAAACTTTCCCAGTGGCCAGAGATCTCATAAAGATTTATTTGAGTATATCTGCCAAGGTGCTTGCTACTTTTTTTCAGTACTCTGATCAATATCCAATATGGGACTTGAGCTCTGTCTTTCCATAAGCTGGCCAATTTGTTTTCTTCCCTCTCTTTCACTCTCTCTCTACTGGCCCATCTGTCCAACTTTCAGTACCTTCTGTCATGTTCCATTCCCAGCACGCTACGTTTTCTCTTTTCTATTTGAAAATCATACAATGAACTCATTTAGTACTTCAAGTATGCCTTTGTTGTCCATAACATCTCTTTCATCCTTGACTAACCTATCAAGGTTGATGCCCCCCACAAATTTACCTGAAAAAAATATTTCCCTCCATACTATACTTGTTTATCTAGTTTCTTGTTCACTCCAACCTTGGCCTACTTTACAAGCTTTAGCATTTCTGTTCTTGCCTTGCTATAGATGCACTTGTTTCTACATTCCTTTCCATCTTTGACTGCTTCTTTCTTTCTTATATTTATGAGTTTTACTTTAATAAGAAACTTCAGTCTCCTCTCGATGTTCATGTTCCTCTTGTGAGCAAATATATATGCTTACTTTTCAGAAGACTATTTCTGAATCTCATCCAGAGGTTGCCTGTCCACTCTGTTTCTCCCAAATGTCACACTTTGTTTCACAGCTGTCTCATGATTTCTCAAAAATCAGTTGCCAGCTCTTGTTGTAGTAAATGTTATGATTGTTCAAGACTGTGAAGCACCACTTTGGGTGTTTTTTTTTTTTTCTTTTCTCCAATGTTGTATAACTATGGAATTGGTATGTTTAAGTTCAGGGGACTTGAAAGTTTCCCTCCATGAGAGGGAGCAGAGAGGCTTGTCCCCTGAAAAAAATTATTTTGGTCAGTGTCATTGCACTGACTGGCATAAGTGCACTTCAGTCTGTTGTGATTGTGAAATTGCATTCCGATATTTCAAATGGGAATCCCTTCTATGCCTCCACACCCATCTGTTTATAGTCCACACTTCAGAGTCCAGTATTTTGTCCTTGTCCCTTGAGTCTCTACTTCTCTGTCAGGGTTAGTCAGCACATACTTCAATGACACAATGTGAACTTCTACCCCCTAAGCATAGAATCTAGAAGTTTGTATCTTCTTGCACCAACTGAATCAATTCTTCCTCATCTAGTGCCTCTAGCAGAATCTTTTTCCTTTCTATTCTGAATGTAGGGCAGTCTGCATCTAAAATACTGAGATTTCCCATTGCTACCACTCTCTTTTTCTTGCCTAAATGCCTAAGCCTCTCCGCCAATGTTGTCCGCTTCCATTGACATATAATGAGAGGGGTTGCAACATTTTCAGCTGTTCAAAATGAGACTTTTCTTACTGAATCAAAAGGGTTTGCAACATTAACCACACCTTTAACTAAACAAAAAACTTATTTTCACTTCTTTAGTATCATAAACGGTTATTGTTGCAGAGGTGTAGCTGTTTCATTGTTTCTGTCATTTATATCACAATGAGTTTGAGATTCAGTATTACTGTTGTTTTCAATGTTTGCTGGAAAGCTAGAAAATATGGTTATGTCTTAAAATATCAGGACATTTACCATTTTACTTTTTTAAGGACATACCTTGTTTTATAAGGACTATCAACTAAAAAGACACAGATAGTATCCATAGTCTGAGAAGTGTTAAATGGTACCCACCTACTAAATTTTGCCACACTCCGCCTGCTGCATGACTGCCAAGGTACTTACCTTCTTTACCACTCCCATTCCACCCTTCTTCCTTTTCTCTATTCTTTGTCTACCACCTCACTGGCAATCCCATCTATTAGAACACAAAACACCCCCTTTCCCTTCTAGTCATTGCTGAGGATATGACAGCCTGGAGCTGCCACAAATTGGTCCCTATAATCCTGGATATGTACACTTTTTAAGATTCCAGGATGGGCTGCATCTGATCTTTTTCACATATTTTAAGGACAGTTCATTCAGATAAAGTGTCTACTTCCTTCTTGACCCTGACTAGACAAGGAAAAATGACTAACACCATCTGCAGCAGCCTAAAATAGTTAAAGAAAAAAGAAATTGTAGAACAGATTGGAACAGTGACTGTTTTCAAGGTCTTTTTCTCTACTATAGTTAATTAAACACTTTATTCCCCTAGGTTAAAAACCTGTTCACAGCTAGACTTACAATATTTGAGTACTGTTACTGTATTAAAGAAATGGTGAGAATGCATGACTTTTGTTTAATAATTATTAATTTCTCTTGGGAAAATCCAGATATGTGAAACAAAATCCTGTGAATTTTAGCTGTAACACTCCTTAGGATTGCAGATTTGCAGATGTCTCACATACACAGTGGTATGGGTTAAAAAAAATAATATAGCTGGAGGTGAACGGCTGGGGTGGGGCAGTGGTAGGTTACTTGACAAAGAAGGATAATCCTTTTATGAAGAAATGTAATTTACTCACAGAGAAGCAAAACTGCAGTGTATTATAGGATGCATGCTGTAATGACAGGAACTTTTGTTCGTTCTAACATTAGGAAATATGAAAGGGCAATTGGAGACGCTAAAATGTATTCCTTTCATAGTTCCTTAGGAGCATTTTATAATGAGTTGTTTAAACACTTCCATATCAGTTATAGAAATTCAAAGTTAAGAATTGTGCAGTATCATATCTAATCCAAAATAGCATTTAAGAGACAAATGTAAGTTTAGAGCACTCATGGGCAACTGGAAATAAAGTGACATTTAGTGTCTGACCATTTCAAGACTTCAAGATTTACAATACACAGAAAACATCTAAGTAATTAAAGTATTTGTATTTTAGTCTGAAGAACATAAACCATGTTGAACAATTCATAGGTAAATTATTTCATTAGCAGGTGATGGTGGTGGTGGTGGTGGTAGTGTGTGTGTGTGTGTGTGTGTGTGTGTGTGTGTGTGTGTGTGTGTGTGTGTGTGTGTGTGTGTGTGTGTGTGTGTGTGTGTGTTTAACAGAGAGTGAGATAGACTGAATAGGATATGTGTATGTATGTGTTTGAATGCACATACAATGATGGTGAGAAGTGGGAGATGACTGACATCTGTATATGTGTAAACTAAATAACTAAGTTATTCAACACATCTCAGGAGTTGACTTACTACATCAGCTTTTTCTGTGTAACAAGTTTTTAATTCCAGTCGTAGCTACAGTACAACATAGTGGTACATACGTTTCCTTGCATAATGAAAGCAAAGCAGGAGGGAAGTAATAGCCAGGGAATTGTTACGGCTAGGCTTGTATAGGCCCTATGGCCAATAGCCTAGTACCAACCTATGAACCTATGAAAGCAGCAAGGAATCAGGTTCATGGATTTGCTAGTCATCAGACCCATTTAACGCAAGTGACCTTGTATCCCCTTTCTCTATGCAGATCCAAATGCACCTCATTAAAAAGCTAACTTTAAAACAACAAAACAGTGACTTACATATGGCCGAAAGGAGAAATAGGAAATTTTCTTTCACCAGCTACAACCAAGGGGAAAACAAAATGGCTTACTGAAATATTTTTGCTGGAGTTTGTAAACTTTACTTCCTACTTGGAGATGGTCTATGTGTTGGCTCAGTGTTTAAGTTCTCTGTTTCATACGTCATGTGATCAGGGTTTAATCTTTTTTTTTTCTTTTTTAAACAAGAAACATCTTCATTAAATTATCATGTATGACATATTTTATTTTTATTTATTTTACATTTGTTGACCGGGCTAGTCTAGCTGGATATATGTCCATTTTCAGTAGAGGCCCGGGGAGATAAGCTCCGCTTATAAAATTTTAATGATACTAAGTAAAAACTATTAAGAACTACATGCAAATATAATAACATAATAATAGGCTAAAAAAAATTTTTGAAAAAAAAAAATAAACAAGTGGTACAAAAGTGATGGAGTGAACAAAATATTGTAGAACATGACAACAAGAAGTATACAATAAACATGTACAGAGAGAGGGATAAAGGAAAATAGATGAAAAGAAAGTGAACTTAGTCAGGGGAGAAAGTAAGTCAGATGACAGGAAGTAAAGTTAGTCAGGATTAGTACAGGGGCACAGCCATTGTGTTTTGAGGTAAAGCTTGAGTTTCTTTTTAAAGAGAGACTTTGAGGGAATAGATGAGAGTTCAGAGGGAAGCAGGTTCCAATATTTTCCAACAGTGTTTGAGAAAAGAGAGTCTCCGGCCTTGTTGTTTGACTTGACAGTGTTTATAAGAAGTTTGTGTGCAGATCTCAGGGACTTTAGGTTGTGGTATGGGTGAATTAGGCTTGATAGTATGGGGGTTTTGTCAGGTTGATAAAGAATTTGATGGGCTATGCTAAGCTGGTTAATTTTTAGTTGCTGTTGATATTCCAGACAGCCTAGTTGTTTTAAATTAGTACAGTGGTAGGTTCTGTAAGGGTTTCCTGTGGCAAATCTGGCTATGTTGTGGTAGGAGTTTTCTAGTTTTGACAGATTTTTTTTTGATAATTTGGTAAAAATGGGGGAGGCATAGAGAAGGGGTGAGATAAGGTGGGAGTGGGCTATAATTGTTCTAGATTCTGGAGTGAGGAAAGGTTTGATTCTGTAAAGAGAGCCTATTTTTGTGTTAATGGTTTTTAGTGTGTTGTTAATATGGGCATCAAAGTTAAGGTTGTTGTCAATGGTAATGCCTAGTAGTTTGGTAGTAGACTCTTGTGATATAGGTGTG
Organism: Protopterus annectens; assembly: GCF_019279795.1. Taxonomy (NCBI): domain Eukaryota; kingdom Metazoa; phylum Chordata; order Ceratodontiformes; family Protopteridae; genus Protopterus; species Protopterus annectens. Next base: position 541,005,331 of record NC_056750.1, read on the forward strand.
CCATTTGTTGATGTTATAGTAAAATCAATGAGGGGAGATTTGCTCGAATGTGTAAAGAGGAGCAGTTTAGTTTTTTTAGGGTTGAGTAGTAGACAATGCTGGGAAAACCAGTCTTCTACAGAGTTAAATATTTGTTGTGTGAGGGAGTGAAGGTGTGATACAGATGTGGCTGAACAGATAAGCGTTGAATCGTCTGCGTACTGTATACATGTGGCTTGGGGAGCCACATGGTGTAGGTCATTGATAAATACAGAAAATAGGAGAGGACCTAGTATAGACCCTTGTGGGACTCCAATGTTGACAGGTAGCTGGGAGGATAGAGTGGAGTTCCAGAGTACTGCTTGATGTCTGTTTTTTAAGTAGGACTTAAACCAGTTAATAGATTGGGTATCAATTGATGTGGATTGCAGAATGTGAATGAGTATTTGGTGGTTGACCATGTCAAAGGCTTTGGATAGATCTAAGAAAAGTGCTGAGGAGAGGGTGTTATTGTTGCGATTTTTGTTGATTGTGTCTGTAAAGGAGAGGAGGGCAGTGGTGGTACTGGTCTGAAACCGTGTTGGGTGTTAGAGAGAAGGTTATTATGGAGAAGGTGTTGAAGCAATTGTTTGTGAATACACCTTTCCATGATCTTAGATAGGGGCGAAAGAAGGGCTATGGGGCAGTAATTAGATATTTCAGTAGAATTTCCACCCTTATGGAGTGGGATAATGTGGGAGACTTTCCAAAGTTTAGGGGCATATCCTTCAGTGATGGTTCTATTGATCAGAATTGAAATTGGGAAGGCTATTGGTTTAGCTGCTAATTGCAAGTATTCTGCGGGTAATAGATCAGCAGAGGGAGTACATGGTTTGAGTTTTTTTAGAAGGGAGAGAATATAAGTTGTTGGGACCGGTTGGAAGTGAAAAGGTGGGGGTGGGTTTAGGTTGCTGATTGACATGTGTGTGTTTTTGATGGGAAGTTGACTTGCTAAGGTTTGAATAGTTTCTATGAAGAAGGAATTAAAGGAATTTGCTGTGTGGTTGGGGTTATTTATGTCAGAGCCTTGTGGGTTGGGTGTGACAGGTTTACTTGGCTGTAGTAATTGATTTATGGTTGCCCAGAATTTTTGTGGGTTGTTTTGGAGAGAATGTTGAGGTTTCAGGTAGTAATTTTTTTTATCGTTCATTATTACTTTTTTGGTCTCATTTCTTAGTTGCTTAAAGATTTGGTAGTCTGCTGTGTTTTTAGTTAAGCGAGATTTGTTCCAGGCTTTATTCCTGAGAGTGATTTTATGCTTGGTTTCTATTGGTAGCCAGGGGGCCGGTTTAGTTTTGATTCTAATGGAGCGTATGGGGGCATGGTAATTGAGGATAGTTAGAAACTTAGCATTAAAGAAATCAACAGCTTCATCTAGTGGAAGATGTTTTAAGGGTGTCCAGTTGCATGCTTCTAGTTCATTTTGAAATAGCTCCAAGTTGAAATTTTTTTTGGATCTGATTGTTCTGGTTATTATTTGGGTAGGAGGGTTGGTTTTAAGCCTGATGATGTAGGTTAGTAAGTGGTCACTTATATCATCAGGGAGTGTTCCTGTTTTATAGGTATGGGGTTGGTTGGTGAGTATCCAGTCTATGGTACTTTCTTTTTTGTTAACTTTATTTATTCTAGTGGGGGAGGTGATGGTCTGAGAGAATCCATAAAGGTTAATATGGCTAGTAGGTTATTTGTTGTTACAAGATTCCTAATCGATGTTTACATCGCCTAAGATGATTATCTCTTGGGGTAAGTTTAGTGATAGCCAATATAGGATCTTTTCTATGGTCATTACATAGTGTTACATACATACATACATTACATATGTAATCACCATATTATATGGTGATTACATAGGTAATCATATATTTATATCAATGAAAACAAACCATATTGACATCATTTTAGTTGCAAACATTATACATTACAAACCATACTGACATAATTAGCTGCAAACATTGCACATTATTTATAATCTAGCCAGTCATTCTCGGCTGAACATTACAGTGCTCATTCAACTCCTTCCTTCTTTTAAACCTCATTCCTCCTCTGCATGTTTTGTTCCCACAATTCCCATTTTTTCTATGTAATTTGCTCCTACCCTTTTCTAAAATCCAGGCCCAGTTATTTTATCTCTGTTACTATATTCACTACTTCTAGTACATTTGGTTTAGACTTTGATTTCCATTTTCAAGTAACTGCTTCTTTGACAGCCACCATAATTAGACCCAGCAAGGCCTTACTATATCTAGGCAATTCCAATTCCGTATCATAGCTCAAAAAAATAATTTCTTTAGTTACACCAATTTGCTCAGCCAGTATCTCTGGCAGAGTAGTCTTCAGAGAATTTATAAAGTCTGACAACCTATTACACTTCCAGAAAATATGTTCCCAATTACCTCTTTCTTCCCCATCACACCTCCAACATTTGCTATCTATCTGAGGAAAAATTCTTTGGAGTCTACTCGGAGTATAAAAATACCTATGTAAATGCTTCCAAGCAAATATTCTAAATCTGCTAGAATTTGATGAATATTTGTGAGACATACATATACCCCCCCCCCACATTGTTTTTTTTGTGAATTGCTTATCCAGTCTCTCTTCCCTATCTATGGTCTGTCTGTGAAGTTTGCATTTTCTCCTTGTATCTCTGTGGGCTTTCTTCATGCACTCTGACTTCTTGGTGAATCAGTGAGCATTGTCTTGTTGGTTAGGCATAGATCCATTGATGACAACAGATCTAATTGCCCTTACCTGAAGAGATATACTGCACCTCTAGTTTGCTTTTCTCTACTTGCTTTGTTGCTTTTCAAAACTAAATATGTACCTTTGCAATCTATTGAAAACTCAAGGTTCAGAACTGGCATTATTACTTTTCATTGAAGGAGAGGGTCTGTATCCCTCATAAGATGACCTGGTCCCCACTCCCTTCCCTTCTAAATAAACTACTTTTAAGTTCATACCTTGGGGAAAAGACAGACTGGGGAGAGCATTTTCCCATTTCTGGGACTCACAGTTTTGATTCTCAAAATTTCGATAGGAACCCCTGCAATCCTCAATGCACCTTCCCATCAGTAGCATAGGGCCATGCAACTTACTCCCAGTCAGAATTTTCTTGCCTCCACCCTCAACCTTCTCTCAGACCTCTCTGTCCTCACCCCACCCACAGTTAATTATCTTCTGAAATCCCCATTTGTGTCCACACTAAAATTACCTAAGATCTCACCATACTCAGTTACAGTTACACAGCTCGAAATGTGAGAACTAGTCAGTGTCAAAGGAAAGTCTATAACTGCTTCTCCACTTTACCATATTCTTTCTCACAACTTCTGCTTTTATTTTTTTAACCTTTTCCAGTAGAGTGTGTACCAATTACTTTAGCTGCTGATAAAGCATGTATCAGATTACCAGTAACTTGCTCATGTGTAAATTTTAACGATGTGTACATTATTTATGTGAAGTTTCATCTTTATTTTATTGTATTTAATGATGTCAAGTCAATTGTTTTCTTGCTTTCATTATATTTAAGATTTCTTAACAAATACAGTTGTTTTCAAGTATATATATTAATGAAAGAAAAACTGAATGGTATAGGATGTACTTAACTTATCAAGCCACAACTCATCGTGGCTTTAACTCACTAAAGCAATGTGTGTAAAGCTCTAGCTTTTGTCCAGGCTGTCATCAAGTCACTGATACTTCTTATCCTGTCATCAGGTCATTGATACATCTAATTCTGTCATCAGGTCATTGATGCAGCGTATTCTGTGGTCAGGTTATTGATGCACCCTATTCCATCACCAGGTAATTGGTACAGTATTCTCATCGCAGTTCCCTGGTGTTCTGGATGGCGCAGTGGTGCAGTGATAGCATTGTCGCCTCACAGCAAGAGGTTCTCCAGTTTGATTCTCGGTCGGGGTACCTCCTGTGTGGAGTCTGTATGTCCTCCCTGCATTCATGTGGGTTTCCTCCAGATACTCCGGTTCATCCCACTTTACAAAGACATGCGTCTGGAGCGTTTATCCCCAGGCCTCCGCTTAAAATCGGCTTTGTTCCAAGTTGGACTTTCCCAGAAAACAAATGTTAAATAAATACAAAGGTCACTGATACACCTGCTTCTGTCCTCAGGTCATTCATACACCTTACTCTTACAGGTGGTAGCTGCAGCATCAGCTGAAGCTAATGAAGATGTATGGGAAACCAGATTCAGGAAATAAAACAGAGCTCATGAGAACCTACAAACATGCCTAGTAACTTACATATCATAACCTTCACAATTAAAGTTTTGTAAATAAGTTCTATTACTAAATATGTTAAATATACAGTGGGTGAAAGCTAGAATCAAAGAAGCTGCAGCCAACTGTCATGGATTGTCGGGGTAATGTATGACAGAAGAATGACAAGCTGAAACATAAGGTGTTAAAATCATCAGTGTGACCAATACTACTGTAAGGTACAGAAACATGAGCAGTGAAGGCAGAGCAGTTGAAGAAGCTGAAGGTGATAGAGATGAAGGGCATGAAATGGGTAGTAGGATGCACTCTGTGGGACAGATGAAGAAATTAGGACATTAGAGCAGTAGTCCAAATTACTCCAATTGCAGAGAAGTTCAAAGAGAACAGATAACAGTGGCTCAGGGACATGTGCAAAAAAGGAGAAAATATGATGATGAAGAAGGGAAGGGGAAACATGAGCATCTTGCAAAGAGATGTATGGACTGTGTGAGAAAGACCTGCAACTGTCAGGTATGACTGTAGAAAGTAGGAGAGTGGCAATGAACCAAGAGAGATGGCAACAGCTGAAGTGACAGCCCAACACCATGTAAAAATGAGAAATAGGGATTGAAGGCGATAATGATAATTAAATATGTTAACTATGTTTAAATTAAACAATAACTATCAATGATTATTATTACAGAGCATGATTCCAGTTAGCAGCTTAAACCTCATACCCTCTTCCAGTTGAGCTTTTGCAAATAATTTTTGTTACTAAATATGTTAAATGTGTTTAACCTAAACAATAAATATCACTGATTACTATTGCAGGCATAGTGTGTGCTTTCAATTACCAGCCTTAATGCCATGCTGTCCCACAGTTAATTTTTGAACATTTTTAAAATAAGTTAACTGAATTTAAATTAAACAAGTAAATATCAATGACTACTGTTGCAGATATGTTTTATGGTACCTTGCTGTAACAATATATGTAGAAGTTCATAGGTTCATAGGTAGATACTAGGCTATCTGCCCTAGGGCATTTATAAGCCTAGCCAGAGTGTATTTGGCTTCCGCCTCCCTATTAGATTAGCCTACTGTGCCTCTGTAAAGTAGGTCACAGAAGGTACCCTTTTAAGATTAGTTTACTGTGCCTCTGTCTAGCAGGGACACAGGAGAGATCCCAGGGGTGAATTTGCGATTTCCCATCTACGCATCCAAATTTCACTTGAAGAGGGTCAGCGAGGGGCTATGTCTAACATGAATTGGGATTCTATTCCAGAGTGAGGGGCTCTCTGAAATGAGTCTGTCCCTCCAGCATGTATTTTATTTTTTTATTTAAGTGAGTGTTGAGTTGATCCATGAATTAACTGAGTTTGCACATCTTTCATTTTTTAAATCACAGGCCCAGTTTATTTTATTTATCTGAGTTGTGACTAAAAAAAAAAAGACTCTTAGTTACTTCCCCAGTTAGCAAATAAAACTAAATAAATGAAGGATAAAGGCAGCTTAGTCCATAGGCTGAGTTGTTTAAATTGGTCACTGCACTAGGGCAAAAAAATAATATAGTTAGATAATAACTACAAGATTAGCACCCACAAGTTTGTGAGAAATCCCAAAAAAGATACGTTTTCAGGGTCGCATAGCATACAAGTAGACTTGCATGATGTTCTGCTATATGGGGTGTTGCTTATTCAGAAGCACTAACTGCACAGCTGTGCAGTAGTCTGTGTTGTACAGCATGCAGTGCAAGCAGATATGTGTACAGTTATATGGAAATTATATCACACAAACACAAGAGTGCACAATCATATGGAAATGGTATAACACAAACATAGGTGCACAATTATATGGAAATGATGGGTGTATATCACATAATCGAAATCCCAAAACATTGAATACCATAAGCTCGAACTTAGAATGTCGAAATGTGATATAATCGAAAGCTCAGAACAGCAAATTTTTTCCCAGGGAAAAAATTTGCTGTTCCGAGAAACACATACACAACACAAGCACACCAAAAAAAGTAATCCACACATATACACTTAAAATCCTACTTCTAACCATACACTAAACCATACATACACTACTATCTATCCACTTACGTTAACCCAAACCCTAACCCTAAGGTCCGTAACTATCGCACACTCAGCTTACCCGCTCCCTATCCCTAAGGTCCCTAACTATCGCACACTCACCTTACCTGCTACCTAACCCTAAGGCCCCTATCACACACTCACCTTACCCTCTCCCTAACCCTAAGGTCCCTAACTATCCCATTCCCACACTCACCTTAACCTGGTCCATTTGCACGCTTACCTTAACCCGGTCCGTAACCTTCGCACCACAGTGGAGAAAATAGTGAAGATGCAGAAAGCCCACCAAATTCTTTCCCTAGGAAAGAATTCGATGTTCTGCAGCTTTGCTATTTTCAGCGTTCGCTGTTTTGGGTTTGATATTATAACATTCGACGTTTTACTACTTCGATGTTATAATATAAACACAAAATGATATTGCATAAACACATGAGTGCATAATCATATGGAAATGGTATTACATAAACAATGAGTGTACAAATATATGGAATGTTATTACACAAACAATGAGTGGACAATCATATGGATGTGGTATAACGCAAACACATGAATGAACAATCATATGGACATGGTATAACACAAATACATGTATTCACAATCATATGGGCATGGTATAACAAATACATAGTTACACAATTATATTTAAATTATGTCACACAAACAAATGCATACACAATCATATGGAAATAATGATATGAGATGATATCACAGACAAATGAACAGTAGGTTTTTTTCTTCTTGCATTTTTTCTCCCCCCACTCCCTGCCAACAGTCAGATCATCTCTCAACCAATTGGCCTATTCATTCTCCCTTCATCAGGTCCTAGAGCAAGTCAGATAACCTCTCAGTATTGCCATGCACCCTAAGGAGCCAGCAATTCTAAACAGTCTCTGTCCTTCAGTGAGAACTACATCATGGGACCTGGATTTATACCTTACACCCTCCCCTAAAGAGATGTGACCCAACGATGCTGCATTAATCTTTCCTTCCAGCTCCAGAAGGTGCCTGAGTCACTAATCAAAGTTGTGACTTTTAATAGACAGAGCTTAATCTTTCTTTGTCAGTGGAGCCGACATAAAAAATAAGATTTAAATGAACAGAATAAAAATTTACATTTCTTAGATGTATTGGTTATTTCCCTATCCTTTTTGGTAGTAAAGGTAAAAGGCTACCAAAATGGTAATTAACTTATAGTTAAAAAGAATAGGATTAAAGATTAAGATAAACTATTAAAAGGAAAACACACAGATGATGTTCTTCTCTGAATGATTGTAGATTCTTTATTTCAAATGATAAGTGCTTTCACCATAAAAGTGGGCTTCATCAGATGTAACTTGAACCACAAAGCTTGAATGTATTTATACAATCTTACAAACAATGAAAAGAAATCAAAACAAAAGGAAACTGAATACCGGGGAAGTAGATTTGGTTAAGGCCATTGGGACTGATCAGGAGTTGCACTGTTATTTAGCATAAAAGTACAAACTGGCTGAATATAACAACATCCTTTTATGGAAATGGGGGAATGAGTTTGCCAATAGTGTTCATAGGTTCATAGGTGTATAATAGGCTAATGAGCCTGCAGCCTTTACAAGCCTAGCCCATAGAAATGCCCTGACATTGTGCCACCCAACATTAGTTTCCAATGCCTCTATCAAGTAAAGCCACTGGAGTGATCCCCAGGGTGAACTTTCGCTTTCCCATTCACTCATCAAGATTTCTCTTGAAGAGGGCCAGTGAGGTGCTCTGCTTGACATGTATGGGAAGTCTATTACAGAGCATGGGCAGTCTCTGAGTTATGAACCTGTCCGTCCAGCATGTTCTGTTGATTGTGGTAACAAGGTTGAGGTCTCTGGAGCGTGTGGTGTGGAGGGTGTGACAGCTGTTCCCTGGCCCAGCAATCAAGGAGCCTCAATCCTTACCACTAACACCAGGGAGGGCATCTCATATAAGAAGAAAGGATAACAAATACACACAGTAAAGTACAATTTCCCTTAAGTGCACACAGAGATCATAGTCAGTCTGGGGCTGGTTGCTCCCTTGCTCCCCAGGTCCCCAATAAGACTCTCCAATGGCATAGCTATAGGGTATAGATCTCAGCCTAGCTGGCAAGCTAACCTCTGTCCCACAAATGCTTCGTGTCCCTGCCCAGGTAGCTGACACACCACACACACTTTGAGATAAGTATTTATACAACTTCACAGCCACTCCTGGGAAAGGCTGACACAGATTCTCCAGCTGTGCCCCTTTACCCGGACTATATGATAGTGATTACTGCCACCGCCAGCTAATACTTATCAGCTACTCAGAGGCCCTTAAAAGGGTGTCCAATTATTACTGTATAATGTTATCTAATTGATAAGTGTGACTAATCAGTCTAAGGCTTATTAGAGTGGCCTTGTACAATAAACTCTATAAATATGCAATGTACTCTACAGCTTAACTTGTCTCTACACAAACCAGCCACAGGTAAAAGGTTTTAAAATATTTAATAATAAATAATTAAAACACAAGACAATACTACTACACCACAATGCTACTCAAGAGTTCAGAGATCAAACAGAAACTTAAAACAATACAGTAGGAAAGTTCTGATATAACAGAAAAACACTTAAGTCTAATATTTATAGTCCTAGCTATTTCTACAAGAAAACTTACTTCTAAAGTACTATTTACATAAAGAGAGCATAAGGCAATGCTGAGGGTTTGATCTCAGTATCAAAATGCTTGCAGTCTCTCTCTCAGCAATAGTTTAAAATCATTAACATTTCTGCTGGGCCCACCCAGATTACATCATTTTGACACTTAGGTTTTCCCAGTATACACATTACATCATTTTGACACTTAGTCTGGAGTTCCCAGAGCAATAGACTACATTATTTAACAATCTAACATCTGCTCAGGAAACTACAACAATAAAATACATTTCACATGTACACTTTATGCCTTAAGTTAAAATAATAGAAAGAATGTGATAGCCCAGACTAAATGACTCCGAGCTCTACAGATCAAAGAACATACTAAACATAATTTCAATTTCAAAGAACATTTGAAATGCTTGGCTTAGTTTTCCTTACAACAGATGGCAATGTTGCTACAATCTTGAAGTTCACATTTTACAGTGTTTTCTTTCATTTAAGAAACAAGTCTATATTTTACATTTATATTTACAAATGATAGAATTATGTATCGAATTCTTTTTTTTTTTTCAATAATAATTCTTTATTTTTTTTTTCCAAATGTTAATACAATACTACAACATATTTACAATACATACATGAATGCTTCCAACAATTACATAGAGTCATTATACATAAATATATACTTCTAAATAGATATTACAGAAAAAGAGAATAAAAATCTAGTATCAATATAAGGCTTATCTATAGAAAACTCCATAATTAGTCTGTACTTCCCGGAGAAAAGTGGATTGGAACCTTAAGCTAAGACAATGGTAAAGATTTGCTCCCATATTTTTGTATTATTTACACTTTTCTTATGATCATTAATTAATAATTTGTGTGCTAAGATATGTTTTATCGCTACACTCTTGAAGTTTTCCCATGAAGTCTGGGATGGATTCAACCAATTTGTAGCTATATACAGCTTCATTAACAAAAAAATATTTACGAGTATGATCCTTTGGGATCTATCCAAATTAGTTGGCGGAATATGCAGAATCATAAACTCCCAAGAAAGTGTAGACTGTTGATATCCCATTTTTTGTAGTTGGAATTTCAAAGAATTCCAGAGTTTAAAAATACATTTACAACTCCAGAACATGTGTAAAAGGCCGTTTGATCTATACAATATGGGCATTTGGGTGAATTTTTTGAGTTAAATTTATGTAAAGTGAGACACGTATAATATGCATTATTAAATATCATCAACTGAGTAAATAATAACTTTTGAAGGGACACTGATTTTAAGGTTAAGTTAATTGCTCTCACTATTTTAATGTATCGAATTCTATTTGGCTAGGCTGGCAGCCTTCACTCATCTTCCCCCAGTCTTCACAGAGTGGTTGGGATTTCTTTAGATGTAACATTTCTAACTGAGCTGGGGCAGACATGGCTTTGTAAGTCAAGCAGAGATCACCTCTTAGTAGATGATATGAGACAGAGAATAGCTGGAGTTTTTTGAGTCTGTCCACGTAGGACATGTGTTTAAGGCCTAGGATCCTCTTTGTGAGGTACTTTTGTGGCCTTTCCAGCTGTTGCATGTGTCTAGTAATGTACATGCCAAATGGAGCATTATACTTGATGATTGGCCTAATGAGGGAAGAGTAGAAAGAGATGATTACCTCTTTCTTCCTGGATGCAAAACCCTTGGTAATGAGATGTGCCAAATAGAAGGACTTTCTGACCACAGTGGCAATGTGGTGGTCGAACGAAAGGTTGCTGTCAACCTGTGTACCCAGATCTCTTATAATGCTTTCAGTGCTCAGTGGGCTCCCATCAATGTGGTAATTAGTGGGAACTTTGGCATTAAGCTTAAGGCCATGGTTTCGACACCAGTCATTGGTCTCAGTGAAGCCTTACTGTAGGATGTCTACATCACTTGGGGAGTTAATAATGGCTCCCAGCTTGCAGTCATCTGCGAACTTGGTCAGCCAGAGTCCCTCCATGTTGGCCTGGACTTCTGAGAAGTAGATGCCAAACAGCAGAGGACCCAGGACTGATCCCTGTGGGACTCCACTCGTGACTGGTCAGCAGTCTGACTTGGAGTCTGCTACTTTCACACTGTGGCTTCTATCTGTGAGTCAATTTGCAACCCACCTAGTGATATAGGGATTGATACCTAGTTTGATGAGTTTATCAATAATTCCTGAGTGGGGAATGGTATCTAAGGCCTTGCCCAGATCGAGGTAGGCTGTATGAACTGCCTTGCCCTCATCCACATCTCTGATGACTGACTCAAAGAAGTCAACCAGGTTGAGCAGGCATGATCTACCTTTCACAAAACCAAACTGAGTGGGATCTAGAGTTTGGAGATTCCCTATATCCTTGTTAATTAGGTCCATGATGATGCGCTCTATAGCCTTACATATCAGACTCGTCAGGCTAATGGGGCAATAATTCCCAGGGTCTGTAGTCGCTCCCCCTTTATGGAGAGGGATGACTGTAGCAGTGCGCCATTCAGTAGGGACAAAGTCTGAGGCAAGGCTGTGATTGAAAATGGTACACAGATGAGGTGCCAGTTCACTTTGTAGTTCATGTAGAACACATCCAGGGATACTGTCGGGTCCCATGGAAGCTGTATTCTTGGCCTTGGACAATGCAGCTTTAACCTGTGCTGCAGTAATGCTGGGTGCCTGGCATTCCTCCGGTATTGTGATTGGTACCTTTTGGATGGGAGGAGAGAGGGGTAAAGATGGCACTGAATCTGTCAGCCAGTATGTTGGCAATATCTGTTGGCTCAGTATAGGAGGTACCATTGTGCAGTAACTCAGAGCAAACCTAGGTATTGCCATGAAGATTTTTGATATAACTATAGAAGGATTTGTGGTTGTTTTTAGCATCTGTCACAATTCTGCCTTCATAGCTGGCTTTGGAGGTTTTGATGAGGGATCTCAACTTTTTGTTGGGGCTAATAATGGAGTTTTTCCAGTCTTGGGACTTCACCTTTTTCTGCAACAGTTTCTTCCTTCTACTGTAGAGTTTATTAATGGCAGGGGACCACCAGATTGGCTTCCTTTTTTTGTAGGAGAGCATCTTGGTTCTGTTGGGTATGGCTAGTTCCATGCATTTATGTACATGTTCGTACAGTGCATTGGTGTATGATTCGGCAGTCATGCTTCTATTTTGCATTGACATGGGTGCCGTGAAGTTAGCCACCTCTGTTTTTAGGAGCCCAAAGTCAGCTTTGGAGAAGTTTTCATGGTGGTTATCTTTGCAGGGGTGTGGGTGAGATGTCGATTTCCATGGTGATTAGTTTGTGGTCAGATCTAACCAGGGAGGAATTGACTACTGGTGCAGAGCAATGGTTGCCCATGTTAGTAATAACTAGGTCAAGAATGTTGCTTCCTCTAGTGGAAGTAAGAATGAGCTTGTCCAAGGCATTGGAATTGATGAATTCCAGGAAGCATTGCGCCAGTGTATTGGTGCATGAGTAGTTTTCCCAGTTGATGGAGGGGTAGTTGAAGTCACCTAGTATGAGAGTTTTGGGTTGGACCCTAATAGTTCCAAGGGTGCTTAGCAACGTGGAGTGAGAGATGTGAAGGAGTGGCAGGTGATTGGCTAGTGGGCCTAAGTTAGTGACCACTGATATGTAGAACAAATCTCTCTCTGATTGTCTGAGAGGCTCTGCCTAGGTGTAGTGTGATTGGATTTAAATAAGCCTTTGTACCTAAAGAATTTTAAATTAGTAAAACTATACTCTTACATTAAAAAACTCTGTTTAATCTTAGCTGCTTGGCATTCTTTCAGATGATGAAACAAGCTGCCAGTCATGAAGCTTATCCAAGTCAGCATAGTAATACATGAAACATTTCTTTAGGTTTTTAAAAATATAGTATTTATATGTAGTCAAATGACAGTGATGGTTATTACAGCTCAAAAACATAAAAATAAGGAATCGAGTAATGATACTTCTGATAAAAATCTAAGTAACATGAATTAATTTATTCCATTGCCAGTTTGTCTGTAGACTACTGTGTATGATTTACATCAAATGTAAATTTCCATTCATCACTGGTATAGATAATGAGTCTTTAGCTGTAATTGTCTAGGATTCTCATAAAATGAAGGTATTGTGTCTGGGAATGACAGCAATTTGAAAGGAAAGTCTTGAAAGGTTACATTAACCATTTTAGTTCACCTAATCTAATGCTCACAGCATGAAGTATAATTCATGGAGCTTGCTATGTTTTTAAGTTCTAATAAGATACACCTAAACAAAAATAAACCATTAGAATATAACTATGCTCCACAGCAGGGTCAATCTGCCTTTCCAAGCCTTCTGGATAACGTCAAGTAAGCCAATTAATAAGACGTTTTATATAGTCTAATTTTATTTGATCTGTGATGTTCTCATTTGTTTTCTAATTAATTTGGAATCTTGATCCCTAAAGGTAAATTGCAGATGTCAGCAAATGTGTGATATGCTAAGCATTGTTAGAACAATGACATAAACCATGGTCTGCTCCTTACTGTTTTCACAGGGAGACCCACAGTAAAAGCTTTCTGGCTGAACTCTTTCTGAGCCGACAAGACTATATCCCACAGACAATAAAGTAACTACATCCCTTTAAAATGGAAAACAATGCATTTATATACAGAACTGTATCAAGCACCATAAAGAATTAGAACACACTGAGCAATTAATTTATAACACCATAACACATCATGTATTTATAATCCTAACAAAGAACTGATATGTGACAGTGTTTCTCTGTTAGGAAAGTAACAGTAAGGTTTAATATTTTTCCTAACAAGATGAGGTTCATAAGTCACCCAGTATGTTGGTAAGGAGAGTAACAATGGTGTTTAACATTATTAATAAATGTTATATGTTTTCAGATTTTTTTTTTCATTTTTTTACTGTTGTCTGCAGAAAAATACCAGTGGGGCAAAGTAATATTCTAAGTTCCACAGGCAGGATAAAAAATTAGAAATCAGAATTATTTTTTTGCAGCCATCTAGCTTTTTTAGGAAATATATGAGGTAAATGTGCAGAAGCAATGTAAAATGAGAATATTTTATTTATTTCACCTAAATATTGTACAATGTTTATATACAACTAACTACCAGTTTGCCATTTCTCTTTGTCAAATGCCACTGCACCTGGCTTCTTTGACTGTTTCTGAGAAACCACATTCCATTATTCACTCAGCTATTTATTACAATTTCATGTATTTAGTTTACAGGGTTCCTTTCAAGGGAGATTAGGGTGGAAAGCTCTGTAGAAAAACTTATGGTCAATTATTGGAGCAGCTTATCAACCACAGTGTAGTAGGCTAGTTTGTTAGTTGAATGGCACAGTCACCAGCTCCATGAAAATAAAACTTTTTTTCATCCTAATTATGCCTCCTTATGCCTCTTCATGGCCTCTCTTACCCATTTATTTATCTTCTTATGTTTATCCTTTTTAGTTCTGCTCAATGTGCCTGATACTTTACATGCCTTCATGCCTTATTTTCTCTATTGTATACATGTTACTGTTTTCAGCCTGTTATCGCAGGCAAATACCAGTATCCTTTCTGTCATCTAGTTGACTAAAGCCTATTCTATTAGCATGACAGTTATTCTAAAGTACAGTTTCCAGAACTGTATGCAGTATTCCAAATGAATTTTCATGTATTCTGTCTCCAGTAGCAAGATAAGCATCATATCTCTTGAGTCCATAACCTTGGCAATTCCTCTAGTCAGTGCCATTTCAGAATGAGTCGATGGGCTTAGTATACATGTAATACAGAATCCCATGCCCTCTATTCTCCCTCCTCAACCATGATTCTCTCCTCCAAAGTCTGTTAATCTGTACTTCTTTCTAAAGAATCTCAGATCTCTGCACACACCACCAGCTTACCAAGCTCTTTTTGAAACTAGCATCCCTGTCTGTCACAGCCATATCAGTTTTGTCATCTGTAAAAATGTTAATATTATTCCTAATTCCCCAGGTGATGCGGGCTATGAAAACACAGACTGATACTATATCTCCAGTGATGATGTGAAGTATTTTCAGTTATACCAGAATAAGTAGGACATTGGATGTTTGACATATGCCAGCATAGCTAGCTGGAGTTTTGTAAACAATTTTATGTCATTTGTATATCAAACTGATTTGTATGGGTGCTTATGTTGAAAATGTATTTGTAAAGCTGCTTGTGTTAAAAATGTACCAACAGTCGGTCCTTATGGACAGAAAAGAAATGCACCTGTATGTTAGACTGTATTGCAATTGTTGAAATTAATATATCGTAACAGAGGATACTCAGAGAAAAGAGGTTCAACTAACTTTGAAAAATAGTCTGAAATTAAATTACCTGGTTTAGGCCATAAAGATTGTATTTTACAGTTCTGACTGCAGCCACAAACAGAATGTCTGTGAAAACCAGGACTAGGAATCCTATTGTATTATCCTTAGGCTTGAACTAATTGCTGCTCTGGAAGAGAGGAAGTTCTTGAAATGGTTTTACAGCTTCCAGATGCTGTAACACTTCTTAGTAAAGCTCCATGTGTGTGCATTATGACACATATGTGCTAGATTCTGGTTCCGTTTCTAGTAAAGGGAGGAGTGTGAGAACCAGAAGTCATATGAGCAGATGTATGTGATGTCATTCTGTAATCCAGCACTGAAATGATGTTTCAATATTGGATGAAGACAGAAATCTCAGGACAGTCTGTTTTTGAAACCTGCCAAAAAAGGACCACTCACCCACTTCAACTTGCCTTGCTTCATTAATTCAGTAGGAAACAGAAATGTTTTAGATCAGTCAAGAAATTAGAGTGAGATTTGTTAAGTATTGTTTTTTTCTGTACCTGTGTGAATCTTTCCATCTGTGTTATTTTTAATATTTCCTGTGATTGAAACTCTGGTGTTTATTGTAAATATATATTTATATGTTCAGGTTATTTTATTATTTATTATTAAATATATATAAATTTTTCATTGCAGCTGGTATTTTAGAGAATATTTTAACATTTGAGAGTACTTATATTTATTTGGTGACACTGTGGCCGCTTCTGAAAGCCTTGCTGCATTGGTCAAACACTACCAGTTGTATTAGCAATAATTTTACTCAGTATAATTGGGTACCCTTGTAAGAGCCTTAAATTAGCTGGCTGGTGGCAGTGAAACTACCTTATAGTCTGGGCATAACTGGTAAATCTGTACCAGCCTTTCTCAGGTGTGTGTGTGTGTGTGTGTGTGTGTGTGTGTGTGTGTGTGTGTGTGTGTGTGTGTGTGTGTGTGTGTGTGTGTGTGTGTGTGTCAGCTACCTGGAACAGGGACACAGAGCTCCTTAATAGTCAGTGTGGTTTCTAATTTGGGGCCTGGAGATAGAGAAAGTCCAGCCCCAGGACAGGAGTGTGTTCCTTGTGTGCTCTTAAGATAAATTGTGTTTGGTGCAGAGAGCTGCAGCTGGAAATACTGTGTGTATCTATTTTGTTCCAAGTGAAGGTCCCTCACCAGTGCTCATGCTAAGGACTGAGACTGGCCCAGAGCAGGGATGTCACATCCCAACTTAGTTGCCTCAGTTTTGGCAAAACTCTGCTTATCGACTTTCTCTCTCTGAATCCTCTTATTAATCCAAATTCCTGCATATTCACTGTTTTTGGCTACTTTGCCAAGCCTTATACCTTTCGTCAGACTGAATTAATTGCCTTACAGAAGCCAGTGTAGCAAGCTCATAAGCTCATATAGGCTCCCTTTATCTACCTGTGATGCTGTAACCATAATAATGGAGCAGGGTGAACTGGCAGGTCATCTCTTCGGAAAAGCTATGCTATTGCTACACATTTCCCAGGTCTTTGTTCAATAGCATAATATGATAAGAATATATCTGCAGATTGCATGCTAAATTCTAATTGCAGATTATAATAATTATGGTGCAGGAAATAATACACATAATTTTTAAGATAATGTAATTTACTTCTCAGGTGTGGAAGGATTTATAGCCACAGAACTTGTAATTTGCATTCCTCTAAATCAAAAACAAAAAAGCCAGCATAACATGACCCAATATAAAGCTGATAATTTATTACAAAAACGACAGCAAAACTGCACAGACCGGTTTCGGATGGTACACTATACACAGCCTTCTTCAGTGTGAAATAAGCACAATCAGAGTTGTCATTAAATACACTGCACAAAAAAATGATTGGTTAAAGCTACAATTTGTCATTCAATCCAGGTGGGAAAAGACCACCTAACTTAATAATCCATTTTTTCTATTTTGAATTTAATAGAGAATGCCAATCAGTTTTGTTGATTAATTTACCATGAATCTTATCAATAATAGTAAAAAGAAAAGATGCTGTTGGATGTTTAAGTTGATGCTTAAATAAAGCATTATGTATTCTACCTTTTCTAATGTTGCTGATATGCTCTGAGATTCTCAATCTAATGGGCCTCGACATCTGGCCAACATAGAAAGCCCCACACATACATGTGGCTAGATAAATAAGCCAATCAGAACTACAATTGGCAAAAAACTTGATATCATATACAGTGGGGGAATTCTTGCTGGTGAATTCTTTGGTTTTGGATATTTTATTACAATTAATGCAATGTCCACAAGGATAACATCCCACAGGTATAGTACCTGTCAGAGTAGTTTGAATGGGTTCCAGACCTCTTGTATCATGTACGTGTTTGCAATGACTGAATGTACTGCCAAGATTCCTACCTTTCCTAAATGAAAACCAACATTTATTAGGGATAATAGAAGACAAATCATTATCATATAGTAAAAGATTCCAATGTCGATGAATGCTTTGAATTAAGTGATCTGAATTCCTGCCATATGTAGTAGTGAACCTAATATGTTGAGTGGCAGGTGTGTTGTCAGTCTTGTAAGTTAATAAATCATCCCTATTCATATGACCTACTTTGTTTATAGCATCAAAAACATAACCCATCTTATATCCTCTAGACCTGAAACGTCTGGTAAGGTCATTACTTTGTTCCTTGTAAGATGTCTCATCAGAACAGATACGTTTCAGTCTAATAAATTGAGATTTGGGAATGTTTTTGGAAATATGTGGTGGATGAAAACTCGAAGCATGTAATATGGTATTATATTCCGGATGCTTCCTAAAAACTTTTGTACTTAGAGTATTGTCAGATAATCTATTAATGGATACATCAAGAAAAGTGATATTATCATGATCATAATGTAAAGTAAACTTGATACCCCATTTGTTATTATTGAGATATGCCAGGAAGTCGAACAAACCTGCTAGTTCGCCCTTCCATACTGCCCAGCAATCATCAAGGTATCGATGCCAGATGTCAAAATGTTCCAAGTAAATATTATTGTTACAATTATAAATCAAATCTTTCTCAACATAGGCCATGAAGAGGTCCGCATAAATGGGCGCAAAAGAAAAACCCATGGCGGTACCTTTCATTTGCCAATAGCAGACATCTTTGGTAGAAAACAACATTATTGTTCAAGACATAAGAAGCCATATCCAATAGGAATTCATTAAATTCACAGGAATATAAACCAGAACTCTCTAACCAATATGCAAGAGCTTCCAATCCACCAGAATGAGGAATGTTTGTGTATAAAGCACTGACATCTAAAGTACACATACGCCAATCAGGCTCAAGTTGTGTATCGGAAATTATCTGTAGAAAACTAGTAGTATCTTGTAACCGTTAATGAATGAGAATTAACAAAGGTTTCAATTTGTCAGTCAAAAAAAGGGAAAGGGGTTCAGTGATGTAACCCTGACCTGAAACAATAGGTCTCCCTGGGGGGTGTATAGGGTCCTTGTGTATCTTTGGCAAGAAGTAAATATACTGATTTGATGAATCATGAACTAACAGTTGGTGCATAAGGTTGGCATCAATAATGAAAGCATCTTTAGCATAAGACAGAAATTCTTCAATTTCTTTTTGAAATCTAGATGTAGGATTAATATCCATTTTGACATAGTATTTTTCATCAGATAATTGCCTTAAAGCTTCATTATTGTAATAATGCCAATCCAAAACCACCACAGCACCCCCTTTATCAGCTGAAATAACAACAATATATTGATTATTTTGTATGTTTCTGATGGCCTGTTGTTCTTGAATAGTAATATTATTAGGACAAAAATCAGATTCTGATCGAACATAATGAAGATCTTTGAGAACATGGTTCTGAAACTGCGAAACAGGGTGCATAGGTGGATGAAAGTTTGATTTATGATATGTAAATTTATCTGAAACACCAAAATCATTAGTATTGCCAGAAAACATTCTTAGATTAAGCAATCTACAGAAAGATATAACATCTTGTGCAAATGAATCCTCAGTAACAAAAAAAACAGGAACAAATGTCAGTCCTTTATTAAGAGTGTTGACTTCAGTGGGTGATAAAATATAACTGGAAAGATTTAAAACATTATTGTTCAAAGAAAAATCTACTTCACCATTGCAAGTTGGAGTAGACCTTGCATATCTGTGATGGCCTTTATGTTTCCTCCCCCCTCTTTTGTACCTGTTCCTAAAGGGGCCCATGTCATTGATCTCTTGGGGGTGGGTGACCCAGAAGCAGTCTGCAACTCATTCTCAAGGCCAGAGGATAACTCTTCTGTGGAAGAGCCAGTATCAGAAACATAATTGTTTTTGAGTATGGATTTCGGTCTTTTCCTTTTTGAGGGACGACTATGTTGTATGTTAAATTCTACATGTTTGGTTAAACTAAAAGGGTTGTTGCCCTGATAGTCCACCACATCTCGATTGAATTTCTGAATTTTCTTCAATTTCAGTTGGGTCTCTAAACTGTTTAAATCAGTAGCCACCATATTAAGATGTTTTGCAAAAAAAGACTCATTTTCAAAAGGTTTGACGTCGTTGGCAAGGCCTAAAACAATATTTACTTCTTTATCAATTGTGCTTCATAATAACTGTTTAGTGCCTTGACAAACGACATGCTGGCTTGATGTTGTATCCCAGCCCATTCTTGTGATAAGTCATCATCAATTTCAGCCACTAAGGGTTGAATTCTTACCCTTAATCCACGTGGGGTGATATTTTTAGCAATATAAGCTTTAAATAGTTTAGCATGCCAAATGTTGGATCTTAATAGTCGCAAATGTTTGTGAAGTTTTTCGAAGACCAAATTACAAGTCATTTCTGACCCTATAGATTCACCAATGTTTGCTTCTTCCGGGCTGGGACCCAGTCCAAAAGCACTCAAATCCTCTCTATCAGAGGATAATCCAGAGACAAGACTCAATAGGTCCATGACTAAAAATAGTTATACAAAATAATAATAGACAATAATAGCTACAAGGCTACGTCTAGAAAAGAGACAATAATAGACCCAAAAAATCAGACTACGTCTCAGGAATAGAGTGTATCAAAAACAATAATGTCAAATTAAGCAAAACATCCCAATGATAGAAAAATGACAGAACAACCTGGGTGGCTTGGACGAAAAGAGTATCAAAGACCCACACAAAAATGTGAAGATGCAAATAACCTATATGGTTAAAGAGAATAGGCCAAACAATCAGAAACAACAACCCACCAGTCACACAAAAAAAGGAAAAGACAACCAAAAAACCTAGCAATAGAATTAACTAATATCAGTTATATACTAACTATTTACTTGGAACATCTTGACATCTGGCGTCGATACCTTGATGATTGCTGGGCAGTATGGAAGGGCGAACTAGCAGGTTTGTTCGACTTCCTGGCATATCTCAATAATAACAAATGGGGTATCGAGTTTACTTTACATTATGATCATGATAATATCACTTTTCTCGATGTATCCATTAATAGATTATCTGACAATACTCTAAGTACAAAAGTTTTTAGGAAGCATCCGGAATATAATACCATATTACATGCTTCGAGTTTTCATCCACCACATATTTCTAAAAACATTCCCATATCTCAATTTATTAGACTGAAACGTATCTGTTCTGATGAGACATCTTACAAGGAACAAAGTAATGACCTTACCAGACGTTTCAGGTCTAGAGGATATAAGATGGGTTATGTTTTTGATGCTATAAACAAAGTAGGTCATATGAATAGGGATGATTTATTAACTTACAAGACTGACAACACACCTGCCACTCAACATATTAGGTTCACTACTACATATGGCAGGAATTCAGATCACTTAATTCAAAGCATTCATCGACATTGGAATCTTTTACTATATGATAATGATTTGTCTTCTATTATCCCTAATAAATGTCGGTTTTCATTTAGGAATGGTAGGAATCTTGGCAGTATGTTCGGTCATTACAAACACGTACATGATACAAGAGGTCTGGAACCCATTCAGACTACTCTGACAGGTACTATACCTGTGGGATGTTATCCTTGTGGACATTGCATTAATTGTAATAAAATATCCAAAACCAAAGAATTCACCAGCAAGAATTCCCCCACTGTATATGATATCAAGTTTTTTGCCAATTGTAGTTCTGACTGGCTTATTTATCTAGCCACATGTACGTGTGGGGCTTTCTATGTTGGCCAGACGTCGAGGCCCATTAGATTGAGAATCTCAGAGCATATCAGCAACATTAGAAAAGGCAGAATACATAATGCTTTATTTAAGCATCAACTTAAACATCCAACAGCATCTTTTCTTTTTACTATTATTGATAAGATTCATGGTAAATTAATCAACAAAACTGGTTGGCATTCTCTATTAAATTCAAAAGAGAAAAAATGGATTATTAAGTTAGGTGGTCTTTTCCCACCTGGATTGAATGACAAATTGTAGCTTTAACCAATCATTTTTTTGTGCAGTGTATTTAATGACAGCTCTGATTGTGCTTATTTCACACTGAAGAAGGCTGTGTATAGTGTACCAGCCGAAACCGGTCTGTGCAGTTTTGCTGTCGTTTTTGTAATAAATTATCAGCTTTATATTGGGTCATGTTATGCTGGCTTTTTTGTTTTTGATTTAGCTTTATCCTGAGCCGTGCAGTTGCTTCCGTGCAAACATTTTTTGTTGCTTGCATTCCTCTAAAAAATCTTTTGAAATACTATATACTACACTATGTTGTGGCTTTATATTTTTCTCTTCATTGTCATTATCATCATCAACACCCTCTTCCTATTTTATGTGGAATTATGAGTTCACATCAACTATTGCCAGGTTTCTCAATTCAAAGCCATGTTCCAACATTCCTCAGCAATCATGTCAGATTGTCACAGGCCTTCTCTAATGCAATCCACCCATCTGTTGTCTGGATGTCCTCATCTCCTCTTGCCTTCCTCCTACATCTCCAAACTCTTCAACACAAAAGTATCTTCTGATTTCCAGCACATGTAACCAAACCACTGTAATCTGTTATCCTTGACTTTCTCTGAAATTGGGGCTACTTTGGCTTCCTCTCTGATGTCCTCATTTCTTCATCTGCCCCTCTAATGTCATACTTCTACTTGTCTGAAACACTTCATCTTCATCAGCTCAAGCTTCTCCAGACACTGTGCTGTCACTACCCAGCTGTCTGTGCCATGCAGAAACACTGGTCATAACAATGTTTTTTATACCTCACAGTTAGACGTTGTACGTTCGATTCTTAGTTAGAGCGTCTTCTGTGTGTCGACATGCATGAATGGGCATTCCTTCACTGAAGGTTGTGCGTTAGGCCCCGCAAGCCAGCACATAAAAATCTACTGCCAATCATTAGTGGACCAGAGTTCCGCTGTGGCGACCCCTAACCAGGAAAAGCCGAAAGACAGACTTTTTAGATTCTTTGGTATTCTTCTGTTATACATTATCCCTGACACTTTGTGGCAGGTGGTTGCAGCACCACTGATTCTAGCTTTTACCTCCTCATTCAGATTTCCCTTCTCAGTTTTCAGATTCTTTTAATTTCTTCTATTTGCTACCTTGACTGTTGTCTAGCCTGCACTTAGTGCCATCCCATGTGCCTTCAATTTTGCATTCCAGTTCCATATCATTTACTGAAGTTCCTTTTCAGAGTCTGCTTGTAATGCTATATTATCTGCATACAGCAGCTTTGTTGATCTGTCCCTACCAGCTCATTTGCTGATGTAGTCCATCACCAGTATGGACAGTAGTGGGATCAGAGCTGAATCCTAATGGACACCCATTCCAAATGAGAACCCCTCTATGAGTCTGAACAGTGTTCATATTTTTGTTAATGGGTCCTTGTAAATTGTCTGGACTAATTACACCAATGTTTCAAGGACTTGGAACTATCACAGAACTGACCAAAGCATCTCTTCTGGAACCATGTCATGTCATGCCTTGTGCTTTTTCTATACCTAGGAATTTCCAGTTGGACTCTTTCTTCTTTCCTTGTCTAGGAATACCCATTTGGATTCTTTCCTCATCTCCAGATTATTCTCCTCTTTCTGTCTCTTCAGGTTGGCTGTACTGCATCCTGATTTGAATCAGAGTTGTTAATCTCCCATGTTACTTTCTACTGCTCTGTGTATTCATTTATTAATCACCTTGTCCAGTATATTCATGCACTGTGAATCACTTTATACTTACTTACCACAGTTTAAATCATAATGTGTCTCTAATAACATTATATGTTGTAGAAGTCATATTTATTGAATTTATTTTATTTCTGACTTGTTTCCTAGGGTGTAACATTCTTGTTTAAATATCTGCTGTTCAGATGTCACTTCAGACATTTTTTCAGATGTCATTTGAACAGTGCACTGAAACGTTGCTTTTGATAAGAGGCAGCCCCCAACACACACATATGTACAACAGCTATGCCATCCAGTTTACCGTCAAATGTTTGAATGGCACAACATAATCCATTCAAAATATCGCCTTCACAAAACCACTTCCTGCATACTAAGTAGGGCAGAATGTTGAAGTACATTTAGCGTGAGAATTGCATTTGCACTTTAGACATTTGGTTTTGCAGTTCAGTACTGCAAATCACATAATCTAACATTTTTGCAGGGGGGTGCACCCTCCACCCCCTGCAAATTATATATTCCAACTCCGAGATTGCACTACAGTGGGAAAAGGGTAATTTCCCACTCCACACTGTACAGTACTGTACTGTAATCTCCAATCAAAATGTTGACTTCAAATGTAGCATTCCCTGTACTGATCACTCACAGTAGTGACCGTCAGCAATACTGGAAGCAGCCTAATGACTTTCAACATTCCCATATTGGTTGAACCTTTATTCTACATTTTCATGGTAAACCATGCCATCCATACTCTCTATTTTATATCATCCACTATGAGATTGCTACATATCAGAGGAAGGAAGAACCCTTTTGCAACAATGGCTGTTGACCAAATGTTTTTTGACACTTTCGATTACGTGACGATTATGGCATGGAAAAATGAACATAAGTAATTAAATGAAAAATCTTTCCCAGCATAACCCCCAGAACACATTCAAGATCCATGCCTGCCTTCTGGCTAGAGTCAGAGAAAGTTTGAGGGTGGAAGGAGGAACTGGTATACCCAGCAATGGATGGGGTCACTTGGCCGACCAGACAGTATGAAGCAAAAAGAGGGAAAAAATACTTTAATTTGTCATTTACTAATTTTCCTTATGCTGCATTCCTCATTATTTCTCCCACATATTAAATGCACTATACATTTAGAAAATGTTTCTATATGTAATTTATTTAACAACAGCATACTGTTTATCTCATGTATGTTTCATTATAGAATCTTAAACATCATAAATCTGCTATGTAGTTCAAGTACTCTAACTAAAAGTTTGCTTACATAGTTATTTGTTTAGCTGTTGTTTTTACTGAGTGAATTAATATGGGATCCCTATGTAGGCATGCTAGACACAGGAAGCTTATTTTCAGATGTATCTTAACTTACAATGTAGTACAGACTTAATGAAGTTTATCTTCTCTAGAGTTTATTCTGAAACAATCCTGTGCTGGTTTGTGATTTTTTTGATCTTTACTGTTATAACAAAGTGCACGTGATGTAAAGGAAATCCGGCTTCTGTATGCCAGGCATAACTGGTATGCTAGGTCAAAATGACAACTTTATCACACTTAATTTAATATTTAGTTTTATACTGTTTGTGTGATTCTTTTTTTCATAGAAGTTGAGTTAACATCTCTTTGAATTCTGTGGTAAATCATTTTGATTATCGTTTTCTTTTAGAATTCATTATTCATTTTCAGCTGAAAATGGATTACTTAAATGAGCATGCCTTTAATGATTTGCTAAAGTACAAGTATCTTGAGCAGAGTACTAAATGCTATGTATATTTAAAAGTCATACCTGATAACACTGGTAACCTGTGTTCCTCATGTTAAACTTTGCATTATACAACGACCCCCCCCATTAATATTCAAAAACGTGCACGCTGATTGGTCAGTGTGCACACTGTAAATCAGAGTTATAGTAATGGAAAAAGGTCTGGTCACCCAGACTTTTTCCATTACTAGAACTCTTTTTTTATCTCCTTTGCTTTTTTTAAAGCTGTCTTGCTATGTTAAACCCATTTAACATAGCGAGACAGTTTTGAAAAAAGCAACAGAGAAAGCAAGATCTCCATTGTTTCACACTGTCTCGCTATGTTAAACGAGTTTAACGTAGCGAGACAGCTTTAAAAAAAGCAACGGAGATTCTCCGTTGCTTTTTTAAAGCTGTCTCACTATGTTAAACTCCTTTAACATAGTGAGACAGTTTGTAAAAAGCAACGGAGTTCTTGCTTTCTCCGTTGCTTTTTTCAAAACTGTCTTGCTATGTTAAATGGGTTTAACATAGCGAGACAGCTTTAAAAAAAGCAACGGCGATTCTCTGTTGCTTTTTTCAAAACTGTCTTGCTATGTTAAACCCATTTAATATAGTGAAACAGTTTGTAAAAAGCAACAGAGATCTTGCTTTCCCCATTGCTTTTGCCCACAGCTCTGATGTACTGCATAGGCATACACATGCGCAGTACATCAGAACTGTCACAGAATACCAGACAGCTGCGGAAGGGCAGCAAGGAGGCATTATACAATGCCATTATTTAAGAAAAGTAATTTTTTTTTCTTAATTAATGTCATTGTATAATAGCAATAACCCACTTCTGAGTGTGGGTAATGCTGGATTTACCCACGATTGGCTTTGTTTGGCCACTTGGGCTTCGCCCTCGTGACCAAACCACACCAACTGTGGGTAAATCCAGCATTACCCACACCCAGGCATGGGTTATTGTTATAATATTTGCTTATCATTATTAGTAGTAAATCTAAACTTATTAATGATGATTGCACTTGTGCAACTGGCACAACTTGGAGAACTGCTTTAACATATTTATGACTGGATTGGTGAGATAAATAATGTTAGGCAAAGTGCAAATAGAACACATTTAGGAAAGGAAGTGTTTATTGTTAGTAAAGACCACACAATCCTTATTAAACAGGATACTATCAATGACAGGTTTGGAACTCAGGATAAAAGTGTTCAGCAGTTTGAGGATTCGGAGCATGTAGAAGAAAATTAAAAAAAAGAAATAAAGGAAGATGTTCACAACAAATAAAAAGGAAGATAAAAAATTACTAAAGTCTCCAGTGCAAAGTGAATACATACTAAAAAGGACATTGCTTTGTTAAGTAACACACAAGTTACAGAAATGATAACATTGTTTTCTTAGAAGACATTCAGTCTACAGAAAAAGGCATCATTTTTCCAAAACAGAATGTAGAAAAAAGAGGCAAGGGGCATGTGAAAAGGAAGAAATCAAGACTGAACTTGGAAGGGCTGAAGAACATTACTGTAAAAAAAGAGGAGCAAAAATACAGGATGTAAGAAAGGCCTTAGAATGCATTAATGTATGGAAGTATGGAGCTGTTTTTATTCATGTTGGTACAAATGATCTCACCTGCAATGACTCGCTGTTAGTAGGGAGCTTACAGCGCTCTTAGCTAGCATAGCTGGTAGAGTTGTTTAGATGTATTTTTCAAAAATCACAAACAGAAAAGAGAACTAGGTCACTGTGAATGAAAATATTTTTGGGGTCAATACCTACATGAAAAACTGCCCCATTTTAAAAAAAATGGAAACATTTTATTTATTTAACATTTGTCAACTGGGAAAGTCCAATTTGGAACTAAGCCAATTTCCAGTGGAGGCCTGGGGAGAAACACTCCAGATGCATGTCTTTGGAACGTGGGAGGAAACCAGAGCACCCGGAGGAAACCCACACGAATGCAGGGAGGACATGCAGACTCCACATAGAAGGAACCCCAGCTGAGAATCAAACCGGAGAACCTCTTGCTATGAGGCGACAACACTACCGCTGCACACTGCGCTGTCCATGTACATGTAGAGCAAGCAAGCCTAATATTGTGCACAAATGTACTTGGACTCTGAACTATTGACCCCAAGTATTTAAACTCATCCACCTTCGCCACCTCTACTCCTTGCATCCTCACCATTCTTCCATCCTCCCTCTCATTCGCACACATATATTCTGTCTTAGTCCTGCTGACCTTCATTCCTCTTCTCTCTAGAGCATATCTCCATCTCTCCAGGGTCTCCTCCACCTGTTCCCTACTATCACTACAGATTGCAATGTCATCTACAAACATCATAGTCCAGATTATACAGATGCAAAACAGCCACTATTTAAAACTAATTGTAATGATGCATTCAGTGGAAAAACTGTTGAAGGAATGTGACAAGTTTTGAAAGAGAAATTGTTTGAATGCAAAAAAAAAAATCAAAAAATATGTTTAACATCAGGATCTAGACATACAATTTCAGGAGGATGTTTTCATAAGAATAAGATACTTGTTTAAGGTGAGAGACAAAAATATAAGAAATTTAAAAGGGGTCAAACTATAAATTTGAAAACTGAAATAAGTTGGACAGACAAATTAAACACAGCATGAGACAAGAGCAAAAAAATGTTGAAGAAATGTTATAGAAAGATGTTGCGCATAATAGGAAACTGTTTTATAGATACATAAGATCTGGTAGGAGTAAAGGCATACAAATTGATAAACTGTGTGTAGATTCTAAAATGTATTCTCAGATACAACAGATTATAGATATATTTACAAAATCTTAAGAAAATCAGTTTCACTCCACAAAAGGGATGATAAATGTTCCTAGTAACATCCAGGTAACCTCAGATACTGAAATTAGATTAGATAATATAGAAAAATAACTAAGCAACTGGAGCCAAACAAAGCACAGGGAGGAGATGAAATTAGCAATAATAGCATGATCACACTTCAGCATAAACTTACAATACCATTATATTAGTTATTCACTAGACCATTCAAATATGGGAGATGCCACAAGATTGGAGACATGCACTTGTTAAACATATCTTTAAAAGAAAGGGGAGTAGGACAAACCCAGAGTCATACAGACTCATAACTGTACTTTCATGTTGTGGAAAAATAATGGAAAAGGCTATTTTCCATAAATTATTGCCAGAACTGGAAAGGTTGAGACTTGAAACCATATATCAGTATGCATATGTTGAAAATGGATCTATAACCACCTGTAATAACATATGCTATAACAATATGATAGCTATAAATGAAACATTGTACTGCAGTGTAATGTATATAGACTTAATTAACTTCAGCATTTGATAGGGTCATACACAAAACACTGATCAATAAATTAGAACAACTAGGTATTGATGTATTCTTGATAAGATGGATAGCTGTGTGGCTTACAAATATTACATGGAAGTATCACATAACAGTTGGACAGGTGAAATTCGTGTCTATATTAGAACACCGAACATTTGAAATGTCGGGTGTTCTAATATCGACCCATTTTCACGAATGCTGAAAATATTGAAGTAACAGGAAAACAAATTCTTTCCTAGGGAAAGAATTTAGTTGTCTGTTTCTGTTGCCTCAGTATTTTCATCACTCTGGTGGAAAGTTACGGGTTGGGTTAAGGTAAGTGTGCGATTGTGTGGACGTGTGGGTTAGGGCGGGTTACGTGAGTTAGGGTGCTGGTCAGGTAAGTGTGCAATTGTGTGGACATGTGAGTTAGGGCGGGTTAGGTGAGTTAGGGTTAGGGCGCAGGTGAGGTGACTGTGCGATAGTGACGGACCTTAGGGTTAGGGTTTGGGTTAAGCTAAGTGGATAGTTAGTGGTGTATGTAAAGTTTAGTGTAGGGTTAGGTGTAAGAGTTTAGGTGTATGTGTGTGGATTGCTGTTTGTTTGGTGTGCTTGTATTGTGTGTATGTGTTTTGGAACAGCAACTTTTTTCCTAGGAAAAAATTTGCTGTTCCAAATGTTCAATTTTTTTTTTTTCGATTGCTAGGGTTCGACATTAGAACACTCGACATTGGTGTTCTAATATAGACCCTGAAATTCTAGGTTACAGTCAGGGTGTCTCCCTGGGTTATGTCCTAGGCCCACACTTGTTTAGGTTTTATCTTTCAGATTTATCTTTTTCATTTGAGGTGTTCTACAATTTGTATGCAGATGACTTGAACTTGGATAAACTGGCTACATGTGTTATATATAGGCGTGTCAGCAAAAGAATTTGACCAAAATGATCATTTGGGTACAGGATATTAATATGTTGTTTAATGCATCAACACTAAGCATATGAGATTTGGAAGATGTAGATTAAAATGTGAATCTAGCTTTGAGATTTTCTAATCAGGTCAATCAATTGATTAATAATAGTTATAGAACTACAGGTTCTATAAAAAGATTTATAAAGTTTAAGAAATCAGAAATGATAAAATCATTGTTTGTTGGTTACATTAGACTCCAAATTGAATACAGAATAATAATATGGAAACCTTATAAGAAAACAAGCATGAACGAATTAGAGTACAGCAGAAATATACCATGGGCATCTATGGATGTGAAAATTTATGTTATTATGAAAGACTAAAATCTCCAAACTTGTGCAGTGTCCAAATCAAAAATTAAAAAGGTCACACAGACAAACCAGTTACAAAAATGACAATAAAAACCTAGTGTCACTGTGTGATACCTTAAACCTCACTGAAAACTCTAGTTTGGCTAGATGATTCTTATAGTTTTTACTAAATGGTTTGACTGTGTGACCTTTTTACTTTCTGGTTTGGATGTTAGTTGGGATATTTTGCACACACCTTAATGGTTATGGACATTAACTGGGTGTAAAGACCCTGTTTTTCTGAAGTATAGCTAAACAGTCCACTTATGATGTGCTGACTGGGTCATAAGAAGGCCAGAGCATGCATGTTTACAGCTGGTGGGGTTTGGTTTTACTGGCCTGAATGTATCCACAAAGACTTAAAAAGAAAAAGTAAAAAGCCATGGACATTCAGAAGTCATATAGCTGAAACACTTGATATCCTTAAGGGGTCATTTGCATACATCCCATGGGCCTCTATTACAGGATGTTTAAGGTATAACACAGTGGAAGCTCTAGTTTGGCTAGGTTTTTCTTGTAGTGTTAAAAACTTGTACAGTGTCTAACAGATACATTTAATAGGAGACCTTATTCAGGTATGTGACACCCCCCCTTCTCGTCCAGTAATCAAAGAGCCTGAATCCTCACCACTGACTGATAAAGGACATTCACTTGGAACAAATATAGGTACACACAGTATTTCCAGATGCAGCTCTCCCCACCAAGTACAATTTCCCTTAAGAGCACATAGGGAACACACTCAGTCTGGGGTCTTGGTTTCCCTCTCTTTCTCTCCAGGCCCTCAGTAAGATTCCCCACTGGCACAGCTATAGAGTTGAATCCTCAGCCGAGTGTCCCAAGTCAAGTCCTCCACCACTCTCTCTGTGAAACCAGTGCTCTGTGTCCCTGTTCCAAGTAGCTGACACACACACACTTTGAGATTTGATTATCACACACACACACACACACACACACACACACACACACACACACACACACACACACACCACACACACACACACACACACACACACACACACACACACACACACACACACACACACACACACACGCACACCCCTGGGAAAGGCTGTCACAGATTTACCAGATTTGCCCCCACCCCACTCAGACTATAAGGTAGATTCTGTTTCACCAGCCAGCTACTTTAAGGGTCTTACAAGGGTATCCAATTGGTGCTGCGGTAGCGTTGTCACCTCACAGTAAGACGCTGTCTGGTTCGATTCTCAGCTAGAGCATCTTCTGCATGGAGACATGCGTGAATGGGCGTACCTTCGTTGAAGGTTGTACATCAGGGCTGGCAACTCGGCATGTAAACATCCACTCCCAATCATTAGCAGACC
Organism: Protopterus annectens; assembly: GCF_019279795.1. NCBI lineage: Eukaryota > Metazoa > Chordata > Ceratodontiformes > Protopteridae > Protopterus > Protopterus annectens. The sequence goes on from NC_056750.1 coordinate 541,036,499, forward strand.
AGAGTTCCGCTGTGGCAACCCCTAACCGGGAAAAGCCGAAAGACACAAACAAACCAATGGTAATGTTGACCAAACAGCAAGGCTTTCAGGAGTAGCCACAGTGTCACCAAATAAATATAAGTACACTCAAAGGTTAAAATATTTTATAAAAGACCAGCCACAATGAAAAGTTTAAATATATTTAATAATAAATAATAAAAGAACAAGAAAATACTAAATATCTATTTACAATAAACAACAGAGTTTCAGACACAGGAAATATTAAAAATAACACAGATGGAAAGGTTCACACAGATACAAAAAAACAATACTTAACTAATCTCACTGTATTTTCCTGACTGATCTAAAGAATTACTGTCCCTAGTTCACTTACTAGAGCAAGGCAAGATGAAGTGGATGAGTAATCCTAAGTCAGGTTTCTAAAACAGACTTCTCTGAGACTTCTGTCTCATCTAGTATTAAAATATCATTTCAGTGCCAGATTACAGCATAATTGGCTTAGTTTCTGGTTTCATTCTAAGGGGATCCAGTATCTGTCAGGCTGGGATGACATGATCGATAGACCTCAATCCTTTTCTTCATATGTCGCCCCTGGGATTTTGGCTACTGGCTAAGGCTCTTGCCACCCCTATTGTACCTTTTTTAGGCAGTATCTCAAGGACAAAATTCCCAATATAAAAATTCCATCTAAAAACAACCTCAGGGCTATGCTGCTAAACACTAGGAGTCTTAACATGAAACTGCAGTCACTGGAAGCATTTCTCACCTTGGAAGATGCAGACATTTGTGCAGTCATGGACACCTGGTTCAAGGCTGTGGAGGGTACACCAGCCATACCAGGTTACACCTCTTTCCAGATGTTCAGACCACAAACTGAAGGTGTGAAAACTAAAGGAGTCAGTATATCAATATTCATTAAAGATAAATACACCTCCAGACTGGTTAAACAGTAAGATTCTCTGGAGATTCAGGTGCAATTAACTGTAGGCAGAACACCTATTTGAGTCAGTACCAACTACAGGACCCCCTCCAATCAGGACACCCACTCTGCCTATTTGGATCTGCTTTAATCTATCAAGATAAATCCAAATACCATGGTTTTGGGCAACTTTACCTACCCATTCACTGACTGGGTAAATTACTCATGCTCAAACTCACTTGCCCAATGGTTTCTTGACTTTGTTAACTCCATTGCCATGGACTAGCTGGTGCACACCCCCACAAGGGGTGCCAACATCCTGGATCTGGTGCTTACCAATATGGAAGACCACTGTAGCATCCCCACTGTGAGGTCTTCTCTGGTGAGATCTGACCACAGATCAGTCTCATTCAAAGTGAGTAGCACACCTGAACCCCCCCCCCCAAGCAGCAGCTAAACTAAAAACTTCTCCAAAATAGATTATGACCGCTTACTGGATGGTATAAATAGCTTCACTGCACCCCCCAGATGGAATTGGCAGCTATGCCAAGTTCTATACCAATGCTTTCTACAAACACCCGTATAACTGCATTGACTCTGCTTTACCTGATAGGAGCAAAAAAAGCTCCTATAGGAAGAGCAAACCTATCTGGTGGACAACATCCATTAACAGGCTTTACAATAAGAGGAAGAAATTGCTGTCTAGGAATAATAGGAAGTGAGCCCTAAACTGGAAACACTCCCTCCTCAGCTTAAGCAAGCAAACAGGACTTCTTGTGAAGTCCTCCAAAGCAAACTACAAATCCAAATTAGCTTCCTCTACAAAGGACATCCATAAGGCATTCTTTAGTTACATCCATAATCTAAAAGGAAAGGCCCAGATTTGTGCTGAAATGGTAGTTAATGATACCACATATACTGAGCCTGTGGACATATCTAACTTGTTGACTGACAGGTTCTTTGAAAACTTCACTCCCATGTTCCCACCCCACATACCCAATGACATCCCTACCACCTGTCCCCTACCCTGTATCTCTAAAGATCAGTTCATAAACACCCTCTCTAAGGCCAAAAATACAACATCTATGGGACCTGATAACATCCTAGACTGTGTCCTACATGGGCTGCAACAAGAATTACCAACACCATTGGGTACTCTTTTCAGTCATAGTCTAAGCACCAGCTGAATGGAAAATGGCCACTGTTATTCCCTAGCACAGAGATGGTGCTTTCACTGACTCAGGGAACTATAGACCTATTAGCCTGACTAGCCTTATCTGCAGGGCCATGGAGCGAATCATCATGAACCTTATCAACAAAGATATATGGAATTTCCAAACACATGACCCTACTCAGTTTGGATTTATCAAAGGGAGATCAGGCCTGTTAAACCTGGTGGACTTCCTCGAGACAGTCACCAAGGCCCTGGATGAGGGGAAATCTGTACAAACAGCCTACCTAGATTTAACTATAGCTTTCAACACTATTCCCCAGTCAGGTATCACTGACAAACTCACCCAGCTAGGTATCACCCCTTATATTATTAGATGTGTCACTAACTGGCTCACTGATAGAATACACATAGTGAAAATAGGGGAGTCCACCTCCAACAGCATACCTGTAACCAGTGGTGTTCCACAGGGATCAGTCCTGGGATCTCTACTGTTTGGAATCTATTTCTCCAAAGTACAAGCAAAAGCTAAAGGTCTATGGCTGACAGATTTGCTGATGACTGCAAACTAGGAGCAGTCATAGAATTTTCAAATGATGTTAACATCCTACAAGAGAGTCTTACACAAACAAATGATCAGTGCCAAAGTCATGGCCTTAAACTCAATGTAAAAAATGTATTATTATCCTTTCTGGTAAGAGTGATGTTCCTGCTAACTACCACATCAAAAGCAACAGCCTAAGTATGCACTCAGTGGTGAGAGACCTGGGCACACAGGTTGACAGCAATCTTACCTTTGCTCACCATGTCTCCACAATGGTAAGAATGGCATTCTATGTTGTTCATCTCATAAGTAAGGGCATTGCCTCAAGAAAAAAAGAAGTTATAACCTCCCTGTACTCTTCCCTCATAAGACCAATAATTGAGTATGTACTTTTCCAAGCACCTAGAGCAATTGGAAAAGCCACAAAGATTCCTTACACAGAAAATTCAAGGTCTTCAGCATATGTCCTATGTGGATGATCTGAAATCATTGTCACTTTATTCTGTTTCATACAGACTACTCAGAGGTGAACTCTGCCTTGCATATAAGGCAATCTCTGACTCTGCTTTACTGGAAATTCTGCATATCCAAAAGTCAAATGGTACACGGGTTACTCGGTCTAAAGATATTAACCTGGTATGTGACATTAATAGAACCTGCTGGAGGGACAGATTTGACTCTCAGAGGTACCACATCTTTGGAACAGACTCCCACTTCATGTCAAACACTGCACCTCATTGTCCGTCTTCAAACACAATTTGGATGATTGGATGGGTAACAGTAAATTCACCCCGGAGGTTCAACCTGTGTCCCTGTTGGACACAGGCATTGGGTGCTGATCGTGGAAATAAGGGTAAAACTTGACTAGGCTTGTAAGGGCCCTAGAGCCATTAGCCTAGTAACTTCCTATGATCCTATGATATCACGGATCCTCTTCAGCTGATCAACCTTCTGAAATGCTGAACGTCATATGACTGATATTTCGGAAGGTCGAAACTAAAATAAAAAAATAAATAAATTAAAACAATTCTGTTTTTGTTTTTTTTGCAGGGAGGCAAGCACCCGTGCACCCCCACACCCCCCTACTAATTTAAATATACCAACTCTGAGTTCACACTAGATTAAAGAAAACTGCAAATTTCCCATTCCGCAATGTACAGTGATCTCCATTCACACTGTTCAGCCTTCCGAAATATTGGTCATATGGTCTCGGCCATATGACGTTCGGCATTTCAGAAGGTTGCTCAACTGAAAGCGATCCAATATCACATACATCTGGTCATCTGACTTCTGGTTCCCATACTACCCTCTTTACTAGAAACTGAACCAGAATCTCGCACATATGTGTTACCATACACACAGACAGAGCTTTGCTAAGATGTGTTATAGTATCTGTAAGCCAGAAAACTGTTTCAGCACTTCCACCCTTCCAGGATAGCAATTAGATCACTGCTAAGGACAATACAGCAGGATTCCTAGTCCTTGTTTATGGCCTACCAGTTAATTTAATTTTAGACTATTTTTCAAAGTTAGCTGAACTGAGATTAACCTCTTGTCTTCCAGTATGCTCTGTTACAATATTAATTTTAACAGTTATACAGTTTGGCATACAGATGTATTTCTTTTTTCTGTCCAGCAGGACCCACTGCTGGTACATTTTTTAACACAAGCAACTTTACAAATACATTTTCAACACAAGCACCTCTACAGATCAGTTTGATATACAAATGACATATAATTATTTACAAAATTCCAGCTAGCTATGCTGGCATATGTTAAACAACCACTGTCCTGCTTCTCCTGGCATAGCTGGCAATACCTCACATCGTCACAAGGTATATAGGACATTTAGAGACAACTATTTCTGGGAATGTTTGGGTTATCAAAAGTAGCAGAGAATCATCAGACAACCTACATAAACGATTATATAGGATGAGAGGTATATTAATTGATTATCTGAGAGAGTAGCAGATGCATGGAATAGATTACCAAATGACATTAAAATGAGCACTGGTTTATATATTTTTAAGAACATCCTGGACACTAATTGTGGGAATAACTGTTATGGTATACTGACAGACTAGAAGGGCATTATTGACTGTCTCTGAAATGTAGATGTGATTTTTTTTTCCCCAGAGATGGCCTCATGTACACCTACTGACTTTTATATAAAGATGAGGCTTTTGATTTGAAACATAAAACCTTAAGTTTGTTGAGTATTTGTATGAAAAGTAATTTTAAGTATGCAGTACTGTCATTATCTAATACATAACACAGAGAGCTTGAGTTTCCTGCTATGGTAAAATATTTGTTAAAAATCTAAAGTTAGAAAAAAGTAAGTTTTGAAGCAAGTTCATACTACCCACACGGAATGTAAACTCATCATTATCAGTTTCATGGGAAAGGTAATATAAGCATATCAGTTTGCTAAATGTACACCTATAATTAGTTAGAGTTTGCTATGAATTGTAGACATCATTTCTCTTAGAAGTGTAATGTGCTGCAGGGGAACATTTGACATGCTTCAGGCTAGATGTGCATGCTTGCTTCATTACTCTTCTGTCCTAAACAACTTAATGGCAGGATGTTAATAGAGTTTTAGTACTTGTCTGCCTCCAATGGGAATTACCATCTACCAGGCTTCATATTTGCAAGAGTATCTCTTGTGTGTACAATTGTTGTCGGTACTAACCCTTGGGTCTTTTGCTCCTGTTTTTATATACATCCAAGAAAAAAACATTTTTTTTTTACAAAATGAAGGAAATCTCAGAAAGTGTTAAGGCAAACTGGAATGAAATAGTTTATGAAATGCAGAATAGTGATGTTTATTCATGCAAATTCACAGCAATTGTTTAAGATACATGACAACCCTAGACAGAATATATTGTACTGCACTGCAAGGGATTTTTTTAAATAGAAATAAACAAAAAGTTTGACACCAAGAATGAAAATAGAGGGTCTGCTTAAAGTCATAAAGTGCATAGTGAATGTAGAGCTCTGGCATCATGTAGGCCCGCAAACAGCAGATGACATTGCTTTGCACTATACATTAAAAGATGCTCTTGATCTCAAGCAGCCATTTTCCCATTATACATTGAACAGACAGGCTTGCACTTCGATTAAGGGATTACAAATCCCACCATAAGTGCAGTTTGCATTTATTTGTTTTTATGGTGATAACCTACTTTATGCTTCCCATTTATGTTTTGTAATCCCCTACAGCATCCTGGTACTAAACTGAGATTTTGTATTATTCTGTGTCTGCACATGAGCATACGCACACTTCTTTATTGCATAGTAATAAAGTATATGGAATTATTGTACTGCTTTTAATATTTTTGCAGCCGCATTGTATGTTTCCCTGTGCACTGTTTTTTGGCTGAGAAGATACTGCAAGGGTCAACTCACTCAGCTGGTTAGAAATAATTACATAAATTCAAGTCTTAAAATAATTTTATTAATATGTCCACAAATCTCTACTGCTTTCTCTATATCAGCAATAATAAAGTAACTACAGCACCACATATGCCAACATACCACATGGATTGTGATATTGGAATATATATATATATATATATATATATATATATATATATATATATATATATATATGTGTGTGTGTGTGTGTGTGTGTTGGTCAGTTCTTAGACTTTGGATCCATAGTTCAACCTCCTCCCCTTACTCATAATCCTTTCCCAAGCCTCAGATTATCTCAGATCTCATTTGCCACTGTAGCGATCAGACGTGGTTGACATAGCTCAAGTGTTTTTGGAGATAAGTATCTCACTTTTGTTGACTTGGTTTCTTTCTCTGTACATTTCTGACCCCTTTTCTGCTTCTCCTGTCCTGTCCAGTTATCAAACAAGACTTTACCTAAGAGAATTTTGTATCTTTTATTTTGTATACTGCAGGGTTGCCTTTATTTACCTTCCAGGCCTCATGTCTTTTTCTCTTCTTTCTTTCTACTATTTTTTCTCGTTGTCATCTCTACCATTGTTGGTAGCTCTCTTCCCTTTGTCAGGAGTTTCCTTTTTACCATTGCTGGCATTTCTGCTTAACTAGAATTTTTTTCTCTTCTGTGTGTTTCTAGATCATTTTCCTTGCTGATTTTAGGATTGGTAGTTATCCTTTAACATGTCTAACAAATCTACTGGTTTAAAAAAAAAATGTTCATCTTGTCGGCACAAGCTAGCTAATTCAGATGCCCTCTCCAAGTGTGTCTGCTGTTTCGGAGCTGTACATCTAGAGGTGGAGTGTGAAATTTGTTCTGGCTTAAACCACAGGGCCATGGTTGAGCACAGGAGCAAATTAGTTCTTAAAGGCCTGTTACTTTCCTCTTCTTCAGTATCTTGAGTTTCCCCCTCCACTCAGAAACTGGCAGAGAAATCCCAAAGTGAAAAGAGAGAGAAAGCCAATGGTTAGCCAAGGAAATTGAGAAAGTGCTCCCTTAACTGCTCCCCTCACTCAGCTCCAACTTTGGCTCCTCCAGCAAAAATTTGCAGAACCTTGTATCAGTCCAGTTTTTCAGATCTAAATACTTCTACTCCCAAGTCACCATCCCTTTGACACCCATGGTTCTCCCTGGAGCCAGTCTCATCCAGACTACATACCCCTTTTCTGCAAGAGACTCCACGTACAGTGTTGTGACCTTTGTCTGTCTCCTCATCCTTCGGTTCTAGTAGGAGCCAGTCTGAAGCAGATAGGGACAGGATGATGAGAAAATTTCTCAGGACTCAAATTCAGTTGGGAGTACCCTTGGATCTATATCTCATTGGACCCGTGAGCTTTGGACCAGCCCAAACACCCTTACCCATTCCTATTCTGATCGATCCCTCAGCTTCAGAAATACTGGATCTGAGAATCCCAAGATTGTCTGGGTCGGAAATGAAGGCTTGGCCTTCAACAACTCTAACACCTTCACTGATCCATCCAGTGCTGAGTTTGTCGGAGCCAGAAGGATCTCTGAGCCAGAACTTTGGCACCAGTTCCAGGGATAGAGGTTAGACTCTGAGGTTCTTGTAGCTATCATTTCCCCTTGGGGCCTCAGCATTAGATAGCTTGGCTCCAACTTCTGTGTCAAGGCAGGATCATGGGGCAATCTTGGACTTTTCCAGTTAGATGGCTTCAGCTCCTACTGGAGTGCCCCTGGGCGCACCATCGGCTTCTGCCTTTGAGTCAGTGGAGAGAGTTCTGCATATGACTGTAGATAAGACATTCTTGCTCCTTCAGGATCCCCCCCCACAACTGTCTGCCCTGAGTCTGCTTATTCTGCCCATTATAGCAGCTGGTCCATTATAACCTTAAGACACTTCTAGCTCCTCCTTGTATCATCCCCATAAAGAAGTTCCCCGAAAGCTTAAGTGAAAGAGGAGGCACATTAGTTCCCCACATGAGTCGTTAACAGAAGACTCTGACTTTGATGAAGGGGAGGGAACCCCCAGGTCACCCTTCAGGATGTCTCATTTGGAGAAATTCTCACACATCTAAGACAGAAAGGTAGTTGGTCTTCCAAAGCCCCTTCCCTGGAGGAATCTATATTTCCTGAGGCTTTTGGAACCAGGTCAGCTATGTCTTTGATGGTACCCCTGATGGATGAAATGGTGGGCCTCATTTCCCACCGTGCTAAGCAGGATGCATATATGACAGAACCCATTCCTAGAAAGACAGACAGTACTTAGTTGAACCCAAGGACTGTGCCCATTGGAGCAGGGATCCTCCAGTTGATGCCATAGTAGTTGCCACAGCCCCCAAAATTCTGCTATAAGGGGGAATATATGCTTTATTTACTGGAGGTATACTGACAGCTGAGATGTTATCTTTACAGAGCAAAAGCTTTCAGGAAATCAGACTAGTTGTTTATTATATTTTCAAAAGCTAAGTTGGGACAATCTTATTTTCAAAAGCTAAGTTGGGACAATCTGCTTCTAAAGTTAAATTAGCATATTGGCTCACTGAATGTATTTCTTATGTTTATAAACCCAAGGGTTTGTCCTTACCAAAGCCACCATGAACTAATTTCACAAGATCAGTCTTCACTTCTTCTTTCTTATCCAGTGCTTCTATAGATGACATTTGTCCTGCAGATACTTGGGGAAACTGACTATATAGCAAAATATACTTGCTCTCTAGTATTGCAAAATTATATCGTTAAACAATGAGGCAGTACATGAGAGAGTGTTCCATATAACAAAGTCATAACTGACGGGAAACAGTATTGTGTCATGCAGCTACATCTTTACTTAAAGGATCAATTCAGAGACAGTTTGTAATAATGAGTGTTGGTGAATGTTTAGAGATTAATTTATTCATTTTGTTTGGTAAGTTAGTCCCAATAAGGGAGACTTCAGAAGCAGCACTCTACAAATGGCCCACAACTGTATCATCAGCTGCAGCAATAGCAGCAGCCCCCTTTTCCCATTTTCTACATGGGGTTTGGGTATCGTGTTAACTGTCGCCATCTCTCTTGATTCAGTGCCACACACCTGCATTCTTCAACACTCATGCCTGACTTTCACAGAAATTCTTTCACAAAATCCATCCACCTCTTTGCTGGACGTCCTTGTTTCCTCTTACCTTCTTCTTGTCTGTGTCAAATCTTCTTTACCAGATTGTCTTCTTCTTTTCTGCATATGTATCCAAACCACCGCAATCTGTTCTCTTTGATCTTTTCTGCAATTGAAGCTATTTTGGCTTCTGTTCTTGTGTCTTCATTTCTTCATCTGTCCCACAGTGTGCATCCTACCACCCTTCTCAGGCACTTTATTTCCATCACCTCTAGTTTCTTCATCTACTCTGCCTTTACTGCCCAGGTTTCTGTACCATACAGTAGTACTGTTCCCACCACTGTCTTGTAAACCTTACTTTTCAGCTTCTTTGGCACTCTTCTGCCATAGACTACACCTGAGACTCTATGCCAGTTGGCTGCAGCCCCTCTGATTCTAGCTTTGACCTCTTTATTCAGACTTCCTTTCTTCTCCCCACCCTCACCACCCTCCCCAGATATTTGAAGCTGTTTACCTGTTCCACTATCTTCCCTTCTATCTGCGGTACCACCTTTATCATTCTTATAAGAAAAGCGCAGTCCGGGTCTGAACTGTCTGCAAACAGCTAAAGTTAACTTTGAACCTAACACCACTCTTAAGTATTCAACTGCGGTACCACCTTTATCATTCTTATAAGAAAAGTGCAGTCTGGGTCTGAACTGTCTGCAAACAGCTAAAGTTAACTTTGAGTATGTGTCTACCTGTTTGAGCCAATATTCATTTTCCCCTGGAGAGCACTCTGCTTTGGCTTGTAAGCAGCCCCACCCCCACCCACCAACCAACCACCAACCACACTCATCTTCCATTTTCTCTCTTATTCCATTCTGTTAGCAAATAGTATCCATAACTGATAAATATTGTGTGTTTGTTAATTTAAACTGAGACCATAGTAGCCTATGATACAAGTTTATCCTGTTTTTCCACCTGAAAAATGGTTAAGAAATGACTTACAGTTTCAGAGCAGTCCTTGGTCAGTTCTGACACAAACTTGTCTTTGCTTTGGCTCATTAGCAGCAGCAGTACAAAAGAACTGCCTGCTCACACCCTTGTTCTCCCCCTCCCCCTTCCCTGTTTATTACCTTAAGCCAATCCCAAAGTTAATAAATATTACCTGTGGCAGGCACCATTTTTAAAACTACAATCCACTCAGCTACAGGCCCCATGAGGAGCTCAGTGTCTCTCCAGTAAGTGTTTTACAACTGTATATGCTTACTTATGTTGAATTGTGTTAGACATTTTACAACTGTGTATGCTTATTTATGTTGAATTGTGTTAGACATCTAATATGATTTATGCTTTATTACTGGAAGTTACTATGGCATGCTAGCATTTTGTCTGCACCAAGTTGTTTTTAGTATAATAGTATGGTCTATTTGCAGCTGCACCTTGTTCACTAATGTTATTCATGTAAATGTGTTGTGTGTAGACAGCTCATACTGGTGTCTAATTATTTCTATATAACTGTGCTGTTACTGGTGGATAGAATCACATTAGAGACCCAGGATAGAGTGCTACTCCCAATATTTTTATCTGTGACTGCATAACTGTCTGATGAGGTTCCTTCTATGTGATGATCTGAAGTAGTTACTTCATTTGATCTGCAACCTGTGGGATTCAGATCCGACCTCGGATCTGACCGGCAGCTTTCCAAGCTTCAAGATCCGAGCTCCTAGCTCCTCCCCCTACCCATAATCCCATGCTACCAACCACATTACCTCAGATCGTTTTTTGCCGCGGCTAAAGACAGTTGCTTCTCAGTGAAGAGCTCCTGGCCTGGTGAGAGTGTTCCTTTTCTAAAAGCTAGTTTCTAGTTTTAAATTTGTGTGTGTGTTGTTTTTAGCGTTAATCTATCTTACCCACGTTTAAAAAAAAAAAAAAAAAAAAAAACTTTTTCTCCTTAGTTTAAATTTTGTCTTAGTGTTTGGGTGTGTGTGTGAGAGAATTATGGCTGAGTCTAAAGCTATATTTTCTAAGTGTACTGAGTGTGGCCATAAGCTTTCCCCAGCTGATGGCCACACTCAGTGTGTTTTGTGTCTGGGGGCAGCACATTTGTCAGAGGCCTGCCAGATTTGTGAGGCCTTCAACCCTCGTGCACTTAAGGACAGGAAGAACAAGCTGATCCTGGTGGGAAAACTCCCTCAGGAGTCAGCTTCTTCTTCCTCTCCTAGCCGGATCCAGGCTACTCCGGTAGCTTCGGCGCCGACTACTCCCTCAGCTGTAGCCGGGACTCAACCTCCCTTATCAGGTACTAGCTCTGTGGAGTCTGGTTCTTCTTCCCACAGAGAGAAGAAGAAACATAGAGAGAGAGAGGGTCATACTTCTAAGAGGCGGGCCGAGTCTCATCCCTCGGCTCCGCCTGAAAAGATTTTGAAATCTCCTGAGAGGGTCTCCGGATCCTTGTCCTCTCTGCTCCGTTCACCTTCCTTTTCTCTGGAGCCAGAGGAGGAGGATAGGTCTCCCTCGAGGTCTTCGAGGCGGCCTTCCTGGCCTGCTTCGACTACCTCTTTGCGGTCCACTAGAAGCATCTCCGAAGCAGACATGGATCGGATGATGCGAAGATTTTTGCAGACCCAGATGCAGATGGGGATGCTCTTGCCTCCCCCCCTTTGGGAGGGAGTGCAGCCCCCATTTGTGCCCAGATAGCTCCTTCTCCGACTCATTATCGGGTCTCGGAGTTTTCGGATCCAGGCCCTTTCGGATCCGGGGATACGTCGGCGCCGACAGGGATAGTGTCTTTGACGCCAACTATACCTTCAAGCTTGTCGGATCCAAGCTCTCGGGGCCGAGGGTTGAGCATCGGATCTGAGGGAGTGGTTGTGTCTTCGGCGCCAATGGGGCTGGAGCGCACCGCTGCCTCGGATCCGATTGCTTCGGCTCCGACCCCGATCCTTTCCTCGGAGCCGAGGAGGTTACTTTCTCAGGCTGGTGATGGTGAATCTCCCTTGGCTTTTGAGGTAGTGGAGAGGGTACTGTCGTGGTCATCCAGGTCCCCGACCGGGCCTTCGGATCCACCCGTGCCCCCACTGTATCAGGGTCTGTCTTCGCTCATCCGTCCATCGGGACAGCCTGCCCAAAGCCTCCAGTTAGTTCCCAGGGAGGAACACCAACCGGTGGATGAGCCCTCTTCAGACAGCCCCGCCGAAGAGGTGCCTCGGAAGCACCAGTGCAAAAGGAGGCACCTGGACTCCCCTGAGTCCATTACCACGGATACAGATTTGGAGGATACGGAGGGTTCCCCAAGGTCACCCCCTGAAGATGTCTCATTTGGAGACATCATGGAGATGTTGCGTATAAGAGGGGGTGGTCAGCCCAAAAGCCCTCCTTGGACGAGTCCATATTTCTGGAGGCCTTTGAGGCAGGCCCATCTACCTCCTGGGTGTCCCCCCCCAGCTGACTCCTTGGTGGATCTAATTACCACCAGGGCTTGGAAGGAGCCCGACACCGTGGAGCCTATCCCTAGATGTCCGGATAAGGTCCTCAGCCCTCCCTCTGATAGACCTTCTTGGTCCAAAGACGCGCCAGTGGATGCTATGTTGGTGGCGGCGGCCACTAAAAAAGAACTTGCCCAGGAAAGTTCTTCGGTCCATCCACCGGACAAGGAGTCCCGGGCTTTGGACCGTATTGGGAAGTGGATGTTTGCTTCAGCAACCTTTGCTATAAGGTCGCTGAACTACATGGCACACACTATCAGGCTACAGCATGACTTAATTAAAGAATACGCTGCAGCCCCTCCGGAGTCCATCTCGGTTCCAGACAAAAAGGTTTTTGAGACCCGAATGGCCACTCTAAAGTCCATATCAAATACATCTATGCGGCTTCTTTCCCATGCCACAGAAGGAGCCACTAGAGCTAGTGGAGCAGGAGTAGTTTTGCGACGGCACTCCTGGCTCCACCTTTGCGACTTCACGGATCCCTTTAAGGCGTCCTTCACGAACGCCCCTTATGATGGTTCGGCCTTATTTGGCTCATCGGTTCACGACACGCTAGTCCAAAGTGAGAAGGATGGGAAGACGCTGTCGGCCATCGGAGTCCGCTTCTCGAACCCCCAAAGATCCTTCTCCAGGAATCAGAGGGGGCAAAAGAAGCTGTGGTTCCGTAAATCTCAGCAATCCCGTCCTGCTGCGGACAACTCGTCCTCTAGAGGCAGAGGAGGACAAGGTGGATGCCGGCCCAGAGGCAGAGGGGCCAGCGTAACCCGGGTCTAGAGAACCCTTCTCGGAGGGACCCGCGCAACAGCCCTGAGGGCTTGCCCGACTGTCCTTCTCTGGAGGCAGTCAGGGGGTGACTATCGGAGCACCAATCAAACTGGGAGTCAATTACAAACAATCGATGGGTGCTCCGGATAATATCCAGAGGCTACACAATACCGTTCTTACAGCCCCCCCAAGCCCAAACATCTCCCCAATGTTCCACCCCATCAAAGGGAGTCCGCAACTCAAGAAATTTCAGAGTTGCTAAGAAAAAGAGCCATCCAGCCCATCCCCCCAGATCAGTCCAGATCGGGTTATTACTCCAGGTTCTTCTTGGTGCCAAAGAAAACGGGGGACCTCAGATCCATTCTAGACCTTTCGTCCCTGAACCTGTTCATACCCAAGGAAAAGTTCCGGATGGTCACTCTCCAATCTATTCTCCCCCTTCTGCAGGAGAACGACTGGATGTGCTCATTGGATCTCAAGGACGCGTACTACCACATACTAATGGACAGACGGTCCAGGAGATTTCTCCGCTTCCGGCTAGGAGCCAGTCATTATCAGTTCAGGGTTCTTCCATTTGGCCTAACCTCAGCCCCCAGAGTGTTTACCAAAGTCATGGCAGTGGTAGCAGCCCACCTGAGACTCCAGGTCATTCAGGTGTTCCCTTACCTGGACGATTGGCTCCTCACCGCCCCCAACAAGCATCTTCTGGTTACAGCGAGAGACTATGCCCTATCTCTGTTTGCTCAATTGGGCATCTCAGTCAATTTGAAGAAGTCCTAACTGTGCCCATCTCAAGCCCTAGATTTCATAGGGGCCAGGTTGGATACTCGAATCTCCAGAGTGGTTCTCACACCAACCAGAATAAACAGTTTGTACTGCCAAGTCTTGGATATTCTTCAGAACCCAAACCCCCAGCAGAATTAGTCCTGAGGGCATTAGGATCTATGTCGGCGGCAATCGGCCTTTCTCTCCATGCCCATCTGCGGATGCGTGTATTACAGTGGACTCTCCAGGTCCAATGGTCTCTGTTGACCCATCCTTTGGACATGCCGATTCCTCTGAGCAGGGCATGCAGGGACTCCCTACTTTGGTGGCTGCAGACAGAAGAACTCAAGGAAGGGAGACCCTTTGTGATTCCCCCAGTCGAAGCCACATTGACCACGGACGCTTCCTGCCTCGGGTGGGGCGGGCATTATGCAGGCAAGTCAGTCCAAGGAACGTGGACTCCTCTAGAGACTGCATTGCATATCAATGTCCTAGAGATGAGGGCAGTGCTATTGGCATTGCAAGCTCTCCATCACCTTCTACCTCTGGGGACTATTGCAATCCACACGGACAACATGTCCGTGGTCTGGTACATAAACAAACAGGGAGGGACCAGGTCTTACCCCCTGTGTTGAGAAGCCATGAGAGTGCGGGAATGGGCTATTTCTACCAACCGCTTTCTGACAGCAACGCACATTCCAGGACGGACCAACATATTAGCAGACAGCCTAAGTCAGGTGTTTCTCAGCCCTTACAAGTGGTCTCTGAATCCCTCTGTTGTGAAACAGATATTCCACAAATGGGGTCAACCTCGCTGCGACCTTTTTGCCTCTCCCCTAAACTCAAAATGCAGCAAGTACTTCGCGATAGTTCCCCCCAAAGAGGAATCACCCAGGGACGCCTTGGTTCATGCTTGGCCGCCCGGTCTTCTTTATGCATATCCTCCTCTTCCTCTGATGATGAAATTCATCCAGAAAGCCTGTCGGTTGGGGAGCAAAGTGATTCTCATTGCCCCATTCTGGCCTCGACAAGTCTGGTTCCCTTTTCTGCAGTCTCACAGTGTGGCCCCCCCCTTGGATTCTGGATCCCAAACCAGACCTAATCTCGCATCCGACGAGATGCCACACTCCAAACCTAGTCAGCCTCCAGCTCACAGCCTGGCTGATCCAGTTCCGTTAATGGCAAGGACTCCCGGTATCTCTTCCCCAGTCAAGGCTATTCTCGTGGCAGCTCATAAGCCATCCACCAGGAAACTCTAGAACAGTAAATGGAAACATTTTTCCATCTGGGCAAAGGGTAAGGGATTAGATCCTTTTACAGTTCCTATTCCCACCATTCTGGACTTTCTATCCCTCCTTTTTGAGCAGGGAGCTAGTGCGTCCCCCATTAAAGTTCAACTTGCAGCCATCTCCCATTATCATGTGGGAGAGGGCATAAGTTCTTTGGCTTCAGCTAAAATATGCAAAGCCTTCCTAAAAGGCGTGTTCCTCTTAAAGCCTCCCATTAAACCGGCTGTGCCTCCATGGGATCTTACCCTGGTATTACAAGCATTAACAGGACCACCTTTCGAACCTGCGGCCTCTGTGCCCTTAAAGTTCTTATCTTGGAAGACAGCCTTCTTGGTAGCGATTACCTCTGCCAAGCGGGTCTCAGAGCTACAAGCCTTGTGCATTAAGTATCCATACCTTATTTTTCACAAAGATAGGGTTGCCCTCAGGACTAATCCTTCTTTTCTTCCTAAGGTAGCCACAGAATCTAACATTAATCAATCTATTAACCTCCCTGTTTTCTTTCCTAGCTTCCAAAACAAAGGTGAATACACATTGCACAAATTGGATGTACACAGGCAACTGCGTTTTTACTTGCACAGGACTAAAGATTTCTGCAAGTCAGACCAGTTGTTTGTTTCTTATGCTAAATCAGCCATGGGCAAACCAATTTCTAAGGTGACAGTAGCGAATTGGATTTCTCAATGTATCAGACAGGCATACATTTCAATTGGGAGACCAGCTCCGGTTGTCATCCGGGCACATTCTACCAGGTCTGTGGCTACCTCAACAGCGTTTTGGTCAAGAGTTCCAGTTGACGATATTTGTTCAGCGGCTACCTGGTCCTCTTCCCATACGTTCATTTCTCATTACAAGCTGGACATGATCTCCAGAAGTAGGGCTTCCTTTGGCTCCACGGTGCTTCGGAATATTCTTCCGTAGGGACCACCCAGGGCTTTTAGGTAAGCTGGGGACTCTGTCCCACAGGTTGCAGATCAAATGAAGTAACTACTTCAGATATAGAAGTTATGTACTCACCATAACGTTCCATCTGAGTAGATACTTCATTTGTCTGCAACCGACCCCCCCTGCCATCCCCTGAACCTCGGTAAAATATTGTCCTGTGGAGAATTATCTCCGTCTTTAGCTTATAGGGCAAAATAACCAATCTGAGGTAATGTGGTTGGTAGCATGGGATTATGGGTAGGGGGGAGGAGCTAGGAGCTCAGATCTTGAAGCTTGGAAAGCTGCCGGTCGGATCCAAGGTCGGATCCGAATCCCACAGGTTGCAGACAAATGAAGTATCTACTCAGATGGAACGTTATGGTGAGTACATAACTTCTATTTTTTCCAATTGGCTCAGTATCTGCATATACTAGTAGTTGGTTCAAGACATATTTTCCTGTATGCAGTAGCTATTTGCTCAGTTTGTTTTTTGTAATCTTTATAATATATCTTTACTGTCTCAAAAGTGCTTACTCCTCTCTGTACTATTCTTTTCTAGACCTAACACCACTCTTAAGTATTCAACTGCAGTACCACCTTTATCATTCTTATAAGAAAAGCGCAGTCCGGGTCTGAACTGTCTGCAAACAGCTAATGTTAACTTTGAGTATGTGTCTACCTCTTTGAGCCAAATATTCATTTTCCCCTGGAGAGCACTCTGCTTTGGCTTGTAAGCCCCCCCCACACACACACACACACACACACACACACACTCATCTTCCATTTTCTTTCTTATTCCCTTCTGTTAGCAAATAATATCCATAACTGATAAATACTATGTGTTTGTTAATTTAAACTGAGACCACAGTAGCCTACTGATACAAGGTTATCCTGTTTTTCCACCTGAGTAATGGTTAAGAAATGACTTACAGTTTCAGAGCAGTCCTTGGTCAGTCCTGATTGTTTCTTAAACACAAACTTGTCTTTGCTTTGGCTCATTAGCAACAGTACAAAAGAACTGCCTGCTCATACCCTTGTTCTCCCCTTCCCCCTTTCCCTTCCCCTTCCCCGTTTATTACCTTAAGCAAATCCCAAAGTTAATAAATATTACCGGTGGCAGGCACCTTTGTTATAACTACAACCACCCTTTGTCCTTATCATATGTTCATTTATCAGTTTACTCTGTTACCTGATTGTTTCCAGCCCCCTCATAAGAGCAACTAACAGGGTCTCTACTCGCTTCGCTCCCCACCCTGCCCCCTATTCTCTCCCGCCCCCAGTGGTCCTACCTTTATTACACTCACAAACCCCTCCCATCTTTCCAATAGCCAACCATAGCACTAAACCCAACACTACCTCCTCCATCTTCCCACTACTATCACTCCTCCTCAGCTAACATGTACAAGCATACATTACCTATGCTCACTGCATGCACTCTCCTTGCATATCTTACATCCTACCAAAACTCCATCATTCCCCCACTCAACCGCTACCACTGTACTACTATTCACACCACCACTCATGTCTCACCCTCACTCAGCTCCCCTCCCACCAACTCAAAAAACATCCCTATGCACCTCCTTGTCACTTATGAAATAAATGTGGAGGCTGACTGCATGACCACTAATGTGGTATATTTGGCCACCTGTCAGATCTGCTCCCACTTTTATGTTGGGAAAACCAACCGATCATTAAGGGACAGAATGAGGGAACACATCTATCACATAAGGAAGGGTTCACCTTATAATGCCCTAGCGAAACACGTCAAACTTGCAGGAAGATTGCACTGTTTTTGTTTTATAGTACTTGAAACTATAGTTCCAGCAATAAGAGGCGGTGATATTAGGACGCATACAGAGAACAAGGAATGTGACTGGATAGTTCAGCTTAGGGCAGATAAAGGACCTGGCCTCAATGATAGAGCCTCGATAAAACTGAGACTAAGAACACGTAGGAATATTAAATAGATTGTATCTGCTTTCTCCAGTGACATCTGTACTAGTATTTTACCTCATTTTTCTTTCCTCCCCCCCCCCCCCATCATTACTCACTTTCATTTATGACATTTCTCCCATAGGTTTGCTATTTTTCATGTCATTCCATTTGAAATGTAGTTGACTAGGATTTTTTGTATCCTTAGGATAGGCATTGTTTGAGCATTTAATATTCATTTGATTTGTGATTTCAGGACATATATTTTGTATATTCAACTGGTTATTCATTACATGCATTCTTATTGTATTTACTTGTTTGACCACTAGAGGTGATCATACAACAGAACCAATTTATGTTCTTTTCATTGTAATCACTTGTTTGACCACTAGAGAATTTAGCTCCCCCCCCCCCCCTTTCAACACTCACTTTTATTCATGATATTTCTTATGTAGGTTATATATATTTTTCATGTCATTTCATTTGGAAATGTAGTTGACTGGGATTTTCTGTATTTTCAGGACAGGCATTGTTTGATTAACATCTATTTGATTTGTGATTTTATGATGTATATCCAACTTGTTATTCATTCTTTATATGTATCCTCATTGTAATTACTTGTTTGACCACTAGATGTGATCATACAAAAGAATCAGTTTATGTTTTCTTCATTGTAATTACTTGTTTGACCACTAGAGGTGATCATATAAAAGTTTTTATTTATTTTAACTTAGATCTGAAGAAGCTGTGTTAACAGTGAAAACGCTCATCTTTAAATAAATACTCATTCTTTTTACATAGTTGGTCTTGAGATACTCTTCATTTTTTGGACCTGTTTTGCTCCTGCAACCTCTAACTTGATTTTACTTCTAAGTGCTTTTTAAACTGGGTGACAGGCAGCATTCATCTGGTGTATTCAGTGGTGTGCTGTTTTAATTCCAGATTTAATTGCATTGCATACAACCACATTAACACTCTTTCATACTTTGAAAATGATTGTAACTCAAATACAGCATTTAGTCCATGTGCTGACATATGCTGTAACATACACATTTATTTATTTATTTAGTTATTTAGTTATTTTATTTATTGGATTTGTTTACCGGAAAGGTCCACTAGGCCAAAAAGTGCCCATTTTCAGTAGAGGCTCAAGAAGAAAATCTCCGCAGAGATACAAATACATACAATTTGATAAAGCCAAGTAACAATACAATGCATACAATGTGATAAAAATCAAGACAACAACCATGTCAGATCAAACAGCTAAAGCACAAGAGCATACAATACATTCAATGTGGTAAAAACACAAGATAACAAATATGTCAGATTAAACTGCTAAAGCACAGGTAATAATGCAATATATACAATCTGATAAAGATACATACAATAGCTGATTCAGATTAGACTGTATAGGAGTTTTGGTAAGCAAAAGAAATGGAAATGTGCATATGAGTGGATCTATCTACTGACAGTCCTGTATAGTAGTCAGCACTGAGGGTCTATATCACATAGTCGAAGTTCCATAACTCTGAACACCTAATGGTTAAACCATTATGTTCAAAGTTACAAAACTTTGACTACGGAAAAAAAAAAAAAAACAACAGACAACAAAATAATTTGTTGTAAGCACCCCCGCTACTTAAATATACCAACTCGGAGATCGCACCACATTGAACAAAATGGAAACCTCCACTTATGGAGATTTCCATTCAAAAGCTCAAGCTTTTACAAATTCGAACTTATGGTCTCGACCATATGTGGTTCGAACTTATAAAAGTTCGACTACATGGTAGTAACCCGGCACTGAGGCACCGTAGCAGTGTTAAAAATATCAATAGAACAGTACAATTGTAGAAGGGTATAGAAAAGGTTTATCTGTTCAGGAGATAAAGGTGATGGTACTGGAGGTGGAGAGGGGCGAAGGAGGGAAAGGTGGGAGAAGAGGAAGGGAAGAGACAGAAGTCAGGTTACAGGTTGTGAAATGTTAGCACAAGGGCATTTCCAGTGGGAGGAGAGATGATGTTTCAGGGATTTCTTAAAGATAGTTGTCTTGTTAGTAGATCTAAGAGAGGGTGAGAGAGAGTTCCATAGTTTAGCAGTGGAAAAGGAGTGGAAGCATTGTCCAACGGTGAAGCTGGGTTTTATTTACCTGTAGGAGCATTTGGTTTTCCAAGTGGAGAGGCCTATTAGGGTAGCATAGATTAAATAGGTTAGAAAGGGCTGGGCAACTGGATGGGTTGTGTATTAGTTTATGGGCAGTAGTTAGTTGAATATATGTGAAGTGGTGAGGTAGTTCTAGCCAGTTTAGTAGTCTAAGAGAGGTGCAGTGATGAGATAAGGACTGTCCATTGCTAGCAAACTTTGCTATTTTGTTATACCATGAGTGTTGTTTGGATTTAAGACTGGCCTGAATATTTGTAAGAAGCAGAGCACTGTAGAGAAGAGAGGAAGCAGGAAAGAGGAGGTAAGGGCTAGTTTGGAAGAGTAATCGAGGAATGTTTTGTGTCGGTATAGCATGCCCAATTTCTGGTGTGCTTTTTTAATGTTGTTATGAATGTGCATGTCAAAAGTTAGGTGTTCGTCTATGGTAACACCTAGAAGTTTAGTATGTGTGACAACCTCTGTAGAAGTGTTGTCATGGGAGAAGATAGAGAAAGTGTCTTTGCTTATGGTGTAGGATTTCTTAGGGGTAAATAACACTAGTTCAGTTTTTTTTTTTATTTAATGCTAAATGGTTGTTAGCCATCCATATTTCAGTGGAGCTGAGGGCTGCTAGGGTAAGTTTTTGAAGTTCGTGTGGGAAGTTGGCAATACAGATGATAGTAGTACTGGATGACTGTTCCTTGAGTGTGACTAGAGTGGAAGTCATTGATGAAAATGCTGAAAAGTAGTGGGCCTAAGATAAACCCTTGGGGAACACCTGCAGTGGTGTTAAGGAAAGGAGAGAAGGAGTTTTGCCATTTTTAGCTTGTTGCCTGTCTGAGAGGTAGCTGGAAAACTAGTGTAGGGTAGAGGGAGAGATACCTATGTTGGACAGTTTTCTAAGAAGGAAGGGATGGGAGATAGTATCAAAGGCTTTGGATAGATTGAGAAATAGAGAGGAGGCGAGTTTTCTGGTGTCACAGGCTTGATTGATAGTGTCACAGAAGGAAATAAGAGCTGTTGTGGTGCTGTGCCCTGGTCTAAAACCATGCTGGGTTGGTGATAACATGTTGTTCTCAAGTAGGTAGCTAAGGAGCTGGCTGTGGATAGATTTTTTGAGAATTTCTGAGATGGGAGAAAGGATGGCAGTGGGACAAAAGTTGGAGACATCTATGTTGTTTCCAGCTTTGTGGAGTGGGAAAGTAAATGCTTTTTTTCTAAATGGAAGGACCATAAGACTCTTGGATGGACGTTTATTTGCACATTTGCTTGACTCATTATTTATGTCACCCTCTCTTTCATTTAAGCAAGTTTTTAATACATGTGAAGTAATGCCCTGACATTCTTACATAATGAAACGTTTATAAGGTAAATTTTATCTGATGTTTAATATGTCACTTTGCATATACCATTGTACACAACATTATTAAACTTGCTGCTTATCCTCAAGTACTGCATTTTTCAATATTTTGTTAACCACGTGTATTTATATTTGCTTGAATTTTTGTGTCATTGTAGTTTCCTATTACATTTTTTCTGTTAACTTGTCTTTGCCAATACGCTCTCAACACTACTATTTCTGTTTTGCATGTTTGCTCAGCCTATGCTGAACCAGAAAATTGTTTGTACAGATCAGTATGCTACTCTACTTAAATTAAAATAAATACTTTCTATCCCACTTCATTATGAAATTCCTTAGCCTATCCTGTGTATTTACAACTAGGACAGAGACCACAAACATATCCCTTCACCAGCATCATACCTCTCAACTGTCTAGATTTTTGCCTCATATTTTTGGTCTTTTCCCTATAAAATTTGTGATTTTCTGACACATCACTGAGGAAAGAAATGACTATATAATAGTACATGAGTTTCAGACTTCATATCATTCAGAAAATGCATGCTAGCACAAAACCTGTTATTCTAACAACTTTTAAGTTTATAAACGCATTATTTAAAAAGTGTTCATATTTTGGGGTCTTTGTCACCACATTAGTTTAGTCTTTGCCCAGATTTCGTGTGATAAGAGATTAAGAGCTATGACCAGCATGGTCTTGAGACTTTACATATTGTGATGATTTCCCAACATTTTATTTTTTTTATCTTTCATAAATACCAATCTTAACTGATTACCTAAAGATTCCCTTATTAATGACATTTTTACATTTTTTTTAATTTCTCCAAATATTTAGGGTTTCTAATACCACAGCAGGAATGGTCCACTAGTCCTAACTCAAGGTATTATTAAAGATCAAGATATTAGTTTTGCTTCAGTCTTTGACATGTGATGTACCCAAAATTGCCTCCTTCTGGAATTCATAAAGATTTATATGTATCCTATAGGAATGTGCCAGTATGTATTAATTAGACAGCTGATCTTGTTAACCTTTGGGTTATAATAGTAACAAAATGTGTTTCTGCTTCAGAATTTTTTAATCTTCCTACATTTCTAACATTAATTGTTTACCCATTCTAGAAGTCTCTTGAATATGTCTGTCTAGCATATTTTCGTTAGATATTTATTTAATAAATCTTTCCTTCATCTATAACATGCTGGTGTTTATATCTTCTGTTGGTGAGTAAATTATCTTTACTCATATAAATTGACAAGCAGTGAAGGATTAAATGTACTCTGGTCCCTGTGTAGTTTTAAAACTGTGCTCCTAGTGCACACTTTTTTGGAGCATGCATAAAATGCACATGTTCTTTTGAATTCATATTCCTGATTTAACCATTTGAACTGCTGTCATTATAATCGACTACTGTACTCATCATTTAGAGCAATTTGACCGTACAACTCAGATGTCTGATTGTGATCAAAAGGCCACAGTAAAGTATCCCAAGTTGCTTTACACAAATACACAGTAGTCCAGCTAATTCAGACCATTAACTATTTAATTTAATCATGACATCAGTGTCAGCCATTCTCATTCACAGACAGCTCCTGTACCCAACAATTCTAACCCCCATTGTTGACTGTGTACACTTCAAATATTCAATCAGGATAAAAAGAAATAATAATTTTGGACACTATAATGTGCTTCAAGTCACTCTGATGGTGTAGAGAGATAAAGCCCTGACTAGAGCTTAGCTGACAGCTTTGACTACAACCCTGAGTGACTAGTGGAATGTCAGAGAGGGATGGGCATTACCATCCCCGGGGGCTGGTCTCGAGGACATTGATGGCTAGGATATATAAGGAAGGGGGTGTAGTCATAAAAGGGATTAAGGTGGAGGCACTGAGCTACTGCAGATGTAGGACTATACGTCAACATGTCCTCTTTGCATGCCTGCCTTATGATCACTACCAAGAGACCAAAATGGAGGAAGGAAATGGGGTAGGGCATAACATGAAAAATCCCCTGGCAAATCATGAGATGACCAGACCCTCCAGAACACTCTTAGCATCTGTGCTGGCTGCAGCTTACATAGAGGCAGTCCAGAGGTAATAAGGAGGAAAGCTGGTGGACCCAAGCAATGAAAGTGGTGCACTGGATTAGGGTGCTGTAGAATGATTAGGCACCCCTCTCAAGAAAATAATAATGTATTTCAAGTTTGTGTCACATACGCACACAGTAGACCATGCATTCCAACTTATTCACATAAATACACACTAGACCTGCAAAGCCAGACTGTTTATACTAAACAAACAATATGGTACGCTACTTTCATCCACAGGCAACCCCCACCCCCATGCAGCAGTTACAGCCACTTTGCTGAGTATACATCATCTGATTGTGATCTCTCAGACGTTCATCACAAGAATTGGGAAAAGCCAAAACATAAAGATGGACAAAGGGACAGAATCGGGGACAGATTTTAAATATTGCTCTCGTATACTTGGAAATTTGTTGGAAATTTGCTAGCCTAACAGTTCTTTTTCATTGGCACACTTTTTCTGAAGAATACAAAGTCTGAAAACTCAACTGTCTATCATCATTTAGTAACTGCAGTCTTCAGTGATTTCCCAGAAAACCATAATGTTATGAGGAACAGACTAAAAATATGAGGCAAAATTAGGGACAGTTTCAGTTTTATTTCACATAAATAATAGCCAGACAGTAAATATTCCAACTAATTTCATATAAATGCGTACTTTTCCTTAAAACCAAATTTTAAAACTAAACAAGAGACAAGTGGGTAAGACGTTCATCATATTAATCACTGCTGCAGTAGCTTTAGCTATATGGCTTATGTCTTGCCAAGCATATAATAGCCAGCCTGTCAGCCATCTACCAAAGCTTCAAAGTACTTTCCATATGCTCAAACTGTTTTTCTAAAAAAAAAAAAAAAAAACAGGTTTGAGCACAAACCCCTTCAGAGCTTTCCTGCCACTAAAGAGACCTCTCTGCTGAGGGCTTTCGATGATCGACAGTCGGCTTGTGCTGTTCCATTGCTGGGCAGATAAGTTCCTTTTGAGGGAAAAACTTGCATTTTAAATGCATTATTTAAATGTAATTTTTATGGTTATGAATGTTGTTTTTTTATCTAGGAGTTTGTGTTTTAATGGATTGGTATGAGACTTGACAATACTTTTAAACAGGAGCACACTTTATTCTTGTCAGTTTCAAAGTTATTAAAAGTAGCTGAAAAATATTCTGTGGAGAAAGTGTTTATTTTACATTTTGGTGCTAGATACGTGTATTAAAGTGCTTTTTACTGAGTTTTTATTTAGAAAAAGTAACTTTTTGCAACTTTACATTTTATTGACGTGTGCTAAATGTTTTCCTGGGAAAGAGGTACCATTTTGTCTTGATGGAACAAACTATCAGTTCCACTGTCAGTCCTTCTTCCATCCACAAAAAGAAAATGTTGAGCAAACAACCTTTGCCACCACAGCAGGCAAACAATTTGTCTTAGCCACAGGTGGATGACACTTCAGTGGCCGAATCTGGTTCCTCACACCACTCATCTTTTACCCTGGATCCCTCTGGTGAAGCACCTACAGCTACTGTGGACCAAAGGTTAGCCACATCCTCTACAGCTGTTAGGGTCCCCTCAATGTGCAATGGGTAACCAGTCTTGTCAGTCCTGAGTGAGGGAGCAAGGAAGTCCTCTTTATTTAGTCAGAATGTTGTTCCCATCTCTTGAGTAGCTGCAGCTGCCATTAACTACTCTGTTGGCCCCATTTTTTCTGTCAAAAAGTAACAGAAAACTAAACAGGTATCTGCTCCTGCTCAAATTTCCCTGGACAGGAGTAGTTTACTAGATCTGGCTCAGGATCTAATTCAGACTATTGGCTCTTCTTATAAGGTGGTTTCTGACAAAAGAAAAGGGATGCCTCTTTTCCTGAAGAGATTAAATATTCCAAATCTGGACAGGAGAATAAAGGGACAGATGCAGGGATGTTCATCATATTGATCACTGCTGCAGTAACCTTAGCTATATGGGTTATACCCTGCTAAGGATATAATAGCTGTCCAGCTTCAAAAGATTTATGACACCTCTCATATGCCCAAACTGCTAGGCATCTCAAGCTGACCTGACTGAAAGACCAGTTTGGGCATGAAGCCCTCCACAGCTTTACTGTCGCAAAAGAGTATGCTCCTGTCAGTTTAAAAGTGGTCTAAAGTGAATGAAAATTCTGAAATTGTGCTTATTTTACTTTTGTGGGGCTGAAATATTATTTTAAACTGCTTTTTACTGTGTTCTGTCAAAAAGTAACTTTTGTAGACTGGCATTGTTTACTGACACTTGCTGCTTGTCTTCCCTGGGAAAGACGCACCATTTTCAGCTTCACCGTGGAACAGACTACCAGTCACATATTCGCTCCTTCTACAAGTCACGGTAAGAAAAATTAAGCAAATATCCTTTGCCACCTTAGTAGACTAGCAATTTGCCTCAGCCAAAGGGGGGTGGCTCTGCTGTGGCCATTTGCTGTACCTCAGAGCAATCATCTTTTACCCCAGATCCCGCTGGTGTTGCACCTACAGTGACTATGTACCAAGGGTTAGCTACATCATCTGGAGACATTGGGTCCCCTCAGTGGGCAAGGGAGAGCCACTCTTATTAGCCCTGGGAGAGGGAACAGGGAAAGTTTCCTTGGTGTGTCAAAATGCTGTACCCAACCTTGGGGAAGCTGCTGCCACCATTAGCAACATGGTCGGTCGCATTTTTCCTGTCAAAAGGAGACAGAAAACCAAGAATGTGTCAGCTCCTCCTCAAATTTCTTTGGATAAGAGTAGTTTACTGGGTCTGGCTCAGGGTTTAATTTAGGCTATTGAGCCTTCTTGTAAAGCAGTTTCTGGTGAAAGAAAGAAAGAAAGAAAGAAAGAAAGAAAGAAAGAAAGAAAAAAGAAAGAAAGAAAGAAAAAAGAAGGAAAGAAATAGGGATACCTCTTTTCCTGAAGAGAGTCAAGATTCTGAATCTGAACAGGAAGATGCATGGATATATACAGGGTGTTTTCTGACTCAGAGGAAAGCTCAGTTTCTGATTTTCCATGTGGGGGGGGGGGGGTCCCTTTCTCTGAGACTATGTTCTAGACTGGGCCATTGTTTTCAGTGGGAGAACACTGAGATTTCTCAGTCTCTTAGAAAATATACTGAATTATTACAGAAGGATTTTCCAGATCCTACATCAATTTCTCCTGTTCTGTCTGCTTTAGAGGATGTGTGTACTACAACCTGCAATTTTCCTAATATTCAGCCAGCTGTCCCTAAAAATGCAGATAGAATGAATTATGTTCCTCAAGCTTGTACATTTTTATACACTATTCCCAAACCTGAACCAGCAGCTATAGCTCTAGATGATCCCACTGCTGCTAAGAACCTTGTCAACTCCAATCCTTCTCTTTCTGATAAGGACTGGAAAATTACTGATAGATATTGGAAAAAGTGTAAACTTCTGCAGCTTTGATTTTCAGAATTTTGAAATATTAGGCTCATATGTTGAAGTATGTTGTATAATTATGAAAGTGTGAGGAATGTTTTCTATGCAGTTTCTTCTTGTGAGGAAAAATCTGCTTTAAATAACTTAGTTTCTTCTATTAGACAGGTAAATAGTCATTATTTACAGTGTGTATACTATTCTGTTGATATTGTTTCCAGAGCTATGGCGACTGGCACTGTTTTAACGAGGTTTGCATGGCTGCATTTTCGGAACCTCCTAGATGACATTAAAACTGAGATTTGAAATTCACTCTTAGAGCTTTAGTGTTTCTTAACAAAATACAGGTAAACAGAAATTTAAGAAATGTCAAGGGGGCTCCAAAAAGAAGCTTCAAACCTCCCAAAACCGAGGGCAGTCCAACAATTTTGAATAACTATTTAAGAGATCCTATGACACACCCCCACCCCCACCCTGGCCATTTTTTTTCTTCCAGAAAGTTTGAATCTCCATTTTTCTCTTTGGCAACAAATAGTTTCAGACAAATGAGCTCTGAAATTCATTCACCAAGGTTACAGATAGCAATGGGAGGAAATTCCTCCTTTCCAGGCGGTCATTCCTGATATTCCAGATCAGACTATTTTGCTTCCACTGGTTCTTCATCACATGCTGCTCCAAGGAGTGATGGATCTAGTTCCTCTTTCCCAGGTGGGAAAGGGGTTTTATTCGAGGGTGTTTCTAGTACCAAAGAAAGAAAATGATTGGAGACCAATTCTGGATCTTTTAATGCTCAAATTCAAAATGATGTTTCTTCACAACCTGTTACCTCCTCCTCTTTCAAGTTTCTTGGTAACACTAGACTTAAAAGATGCTTATTATCATATCCTTATTCATCCAGACTTCAGATATTTGTTAAGGTTTTATGTGTCTGGATTGCATTATCAGTTCTCTGCTTTACCCTTTGGACTGTCCACTGCACCAACAGTATTCACAAAGTGTCTAGCTCAACAGATATCCTTAAACCCAGGTCTCCTTTCTACTCCAAGTCAGTCAGTCACCACAGATGTCTTGGACTTTGAGGAGCAGTTAAAGGGAGGATAAAAGTACAGGGAGTATGGGAACCAAGAACATATACAAGCACATACATATCAAGGAGATGTTTGCCCTTATCAAGGTACTCAGCTCTCTGAGCCATCTTGGGTTCCTGTGACCTCTTCAAGTGGTAACAGACAATACCACAGGCATGTGGTACATCAACAAGCAAGGGGAAACCAGGTCATACCCTTTGGCAGACTAGCCATGTTAGGTTGGGATATAACTTCACAGCACAGTCTCACCCTACAGGCATCCTACATTCCATCAGAGCAAAACTGTGTGGCAGCAAGCTGACCAGGACCAGGTCAGACCATAATGAATGGAAACTAAATCAGGGGGTCTTTTGCCTCCTCTGTGAACAATCAGCTGGTAATATTCTGTTCCAGGACTCCATGTAAGAAGGCCTGGAAGACAGATGCCTTTTCTTTTTCTTGGACAAGAATGTTCATCTATGCTTTTCCACCCTTTCCACTAATATCCAGGATACTTCTGACGATTCACAGGAAATCCTCCAAGATCATTGTGATGGCTCCCTTCTGTCCCAGGCAACAGTGGTTCTCCCTTCTATTAGAAATGGACAGGGGCAATTACCACAAGCTTCCTCACAGAATGGATCTACTCACACAAGAACAAGGGAGTTTGATACACCTTGACATCAATCAACTTCAATTAACTGCCTGGATGATAGGGTCTTAATTCCTTTTAGGCACCTGTTTACTGAGGCTGTCTAGCGGGTACTAATAGAGGCAAGAAGGTTTGCTACTAGGAAATTATGTATTAGCAAATGAAAAATGTTTTCTAGTTGGTATCAACAGCATAACCATCACCCATTCAGGACTAGTGTTTCTCTGATTTTAAAATATTTGTGTGAGTTAATATCCTATGGCCTTTCTTACCACTCCATCAAAGTTAATTTATTGGCCATTTCAGCATGTCTACTAATGGATCCTCCTCTTTCAATGCATTCTCATGTGAAAATGTTTTTGAAAGGGATTTTTAGATTTTAAGCTGCTGTCTCCCTCCATCCCCCTTTGTTTTTTGTTTTTTTTTTTATTCTGCCAGGGGGTGTGTGTGTGTGTGCGTGTGTGTGTGTGTGTGTGTGTGTGTGTGTGTGTGTGTGTGTGTGTGTGTGTGTGTGTGTATATATATATATATATATATATATATATATATATATATATATATATATATATATATATATATGTGTATATTCTGTCATGAAAAGTCAGGTAAGATTACATGTAACTCATTGCTCCAGCTGCAGTTCTTAGATCTGCACTGTTTGGGAATAATTACCATAATGTCTGACCATCATGGAGTTATACATTCTTGCTTTTATTAAATTTATGTAGAAATGATATACAAGTCATTTGTTTTGCCATATCTATTATATTATACATATGTATATGTATATGTATATATGGATCGCCTTCAAATCGCTAAATTACCATGTCATCGAGTCCAACAACATTGAGACCAGAACGTCGTAAATCCATAACAATGAAAGTTGATAATATCAAGTCCTGTAATGTTGTAAATTTTAAGTTCTGTATGCTGTAGTATGTGAGAAGTGCAGTATTGGTTTGGTTTAAAACATCATATAGTGTAGTAAATAGTTATTGTTTGTCTTTTCCGCTTTTCCCAGTTAGGGGTCGCTACAGGAGAACTCTGGTCCACTAGTGATTGGCAGTAGATTTTTTTATGGTGCCGAGTTGCCAGCCCGATGCCCAACCTTCAGCGAAGGCACGCCCATTCACACATGTCTTTCGGAGGGCCACTCAACTGCAGGGAGGACATGCAGACTTCACACAGAAGGCACTCCAGCCGAGAATCGAACAGGAGAACCTCTTGCTGTGAGGCAACAACACTACCGCTGTACCACTGCGGCTTACATAGTGTAATAAATAGTTGTTGTTGTGTCTTTTGGCTTTTCCCGGTTAGGGGTCACCACAGCAGAACTCCGGTCCACTAATGATTGGCAGTAGATTTTTACGTGCCGAGTTGCCGGCCCTGACGCACAGCCTTCAATGAAGGTACACCCATTCACGCATGTCTTCACACAGAAGACGCTCTAGCTGAGAATCGAACAGGACAACGTCTTACTGTGAGGTGACAACACTACCGCAGCACCACCACCGCAGTGTAGTAAATAGTAATGGAAGATATTTTGGTTAACGGTAACCAGACTTTTTGAAGTTGTGTACTATAAGTTTTAATGGAAAGGGTAAGGTTAATTTTTTTTGTTGCTGGTTACATTCTTTGTTTGAAGAGAAGTTTTGTTGTTATTGTCAGTTTTGGGATGACTGAGTTGGACTAGAAGTAGTGGTTTTGATTGTGCATCGGTGTTTTGCTGAAGTAATAGGTGTGTAGTTTAAAACTTGTACGGACATTCTGTATGAAGATTGCGGTACAGTGGGGATCAAGAAATTTACCTTTTCTCCACTGTAGTGTGATCTCAGAGTTAGTATATTTTATTCACAGGGTATTGGGGGGTCACTAAAGCCAGTTACAGTGCTTTGGTCTTGATGATTTATGGTTTGATGAAGTGGTAATTCAGTATTATGAAGTAGATCTTTATATATATATATATATATATATATATATATATATATATATATATATTTTTTTTTTAATATTATTATTATTAGTTAATTTGATTGTAGCTTTTAACCTGAATGTGTCAAAGTTTCTGCTATCATATTGTGGCTACTATGACAAAACTGCACACAGATCCTATATGTGTGTCAAATAAGAATTATAATAAGACAAGAACTCTTTGCATCCTTATAGCAATAAGCATTTGGTTGGGTGGTGAAACAGTAGGACTGACTGAAAAGTGAAATTATAGTTCTGCTAGGCTAGGTGGTGGTGGTGAAACCTACTTTCTTAAATGTTATTTTTTCAAATTAAAGGATTGGTTGTTTCCTGTTTTTTTCCAGGTTTCATTATTATGGCCTCAATTTTGTATGACTTTCAATAGGGAGTACATTTTTTTTAAACTTTTATTATTATTTATATGTTTCATTGTGTTTATTGCTGTTATGTAATTATTTATTGATGCTAGGATAGGGATTGTAAATATACCTGTCTTGCTGTGTTCACCTTTATGTGACTTTGCTGTAATTATGGCTTATAATGGTTGTAATAGCAATAACTTGTATTTTTCCTATAATATACAGAGTATACAGATATACAATCCATCTGCCTAACACCTTTGTTATACAAAAATGTCAAATTAATTGATATGATGGTGACATTAACTATGAAGGCAGAAAATTACAACACTTTCAAATAAAATACGTCGCAAGCTGGTGATCTTAAGTACCTGGGGAAAGCAACACTCCTCAGTAAGCATCTGTACTTCAAATTACATTTTAAAAAATCTTCAAAACTGTTGTTCATAACTGTTATTCTAAAAAAACTGAAAAAGAACCAAGATGTGAAAGAGAAGTACCTTCTATAACATAAAAACAATCTTCACTTTTTTCACAGTTTTCTCAAACTAAAACAAAAATATAAAAAACAGTAAGCATCCACATATTAAAAAGAATAATACCCAGTATAAGAATTACCAGTAAATCCTTACCTTTGCTGATGAGGTCATAGTTATTCATGTGTACCTCTTAAAGTAACATTTCATAGTAAATATTGGTATGCTTGTTGTTATCCTTAGTATTATATTTGCTAATATATAGCACCTAGAATATCAAGTGGGTATCAGTTCCAGATTTAGCAAGTGTTTACACCTCTCATAAGTGGGTTAACTAATTGCTTGTCAGTAAGCATGAGGCAGTTGATACTAACAGGCTGGCAACAATATGGCCACCTGACTCTTGGGCATTGAGTACTGACTGATTTCATGGTTTCAAAAATCTTGTGTACAGTGGTGAGTTGTTTACTGTACACGTAAGGTAGGAGTTATATGATTTTACCCTTGTACCTCAGTAATGACCCATTGAAATACCAAAAGTTCAGGTAGTATTTGCAGCAGTGTAACAACTGTAGTGGCTGCTATGAGCAGTTAGATGAACAAGCAAACTGGTTTGAATGCCACAAAAGTATGCATGCTCAGTGAAGTGAATTAGCAATCTAGCAATGATGCAGCTAAAGTAGAGAGGTTAATCAACATGCAAGCTCAGATGCCACGGCAGTAGAATATTGAGGAAAAGTGAGAAAGGATTACTTTCTGGCTCTAAGTAAAACAGCAATCTAGTTCAGATAGTGCAAAGCATAATACAAAACAACATTAATATTAATTAATAGCACAGATTTAACAGCAGTGAATTTAAAGAGTTTCACAACATAACAGTGAAGCTGTATAATGTGGGTTTGACAACATCAACAGTGCATATCCCTGGTGCCAACAGTGATTTATTTATATGATGTGCATTTAGTTAGTGGTGTTCCTAGAGTCCAGAGCAATAGTACGAAGCTGTGCACAGCATTATACAACTGCATGCAATTGTGCATTTTAGTAATGAAAGAATATCACACAATTTGCTGGGCAAGTAACCAGGGAATTATACCAATAAATAGAGGTGTCACCTTTACAGACACTGTAACAGAGACATTGCAGCATTAGGTCATGGGAAAGCTTGCAGCTGTCAAAATAGTTCTCAGAAGTGCACAACTCTTTGGTGTTGTGGGACCAGTTTTGAGATCAAATCTAAATGTTCAGTTCAGACATGTTTGTCTAGTTGTACCCCAGTCCAGTAGAGTGGTGATGTCTACAAACACATCAAATTTAAATAAACAACCAAAAGCGCACAGGCCACTTAAAAAAGCACACTGCTACATGACAAATAGCAAGTTTGCCTTCATGAATAACAGTTGCTCCTTCTCTCAAAAAGAGTTTCAAATGCAGAAAATCACTAGAGCACAGAATAAAAATTTTAAAGTCACTTCTAGCACACTCTAAGTAGAAAATAAATAAGTAAAATTCACTACCCAGTTTTTCTGAGATTGGTTTTGTCATCAAAACCAGCTGCTTTGTTCAGCTGTGTTTTTCTAGCTGTAGCTCAGCACAATAGAATGGTGCCATCCACAGACACAGCAAGTACAACCAACTAACCAAAAGTACACAGGCTGATTTATAAAAAAATGCTTGTGACCAGTAACAATTTCTCCTTGAAACAATAGTGATAGCCCCTCCTGTCACAAGAAGGTAACCTGATAAACCCATTTCAAGTAGTTCTACTGCAGAATCTTAAAAGTCAGAATGCTAAAAATATACTACATTGAAATATAATGTCTGAAAGTCAGATGGCCAAAAATCAAACCAAAAGTATTTTTGCAGGAGTGCAAGCCTTCTGAACTCTCAGTTTGGAAGGCAACCACCAACCCCAGACTTTATACACACACACACACACACACACACACACACACACACACACACACACACACACAAACAAACTCCACATTTGCACCAACCTGAAGAACATAAAGAAGGGAGTAATCTCCCAAAATAAAGGAATCACTGATGGTACTCTTTGCATTAATAAGTAATTTCCCATGGAAAACAGCAGTCATTGTTATGTTCCTCTGTATCTTTTGCTGCAGACAATTGATATTCAGGGAATTTCACCTTCTTCACCTATAGATAAACCAAGAAGCACAGGTCATATTAAAACAGAAAACACAAAAAGCACATGCTGGATATCTAACACATGTGAGTCCTTAATATACATACAACTGTATTGAACAGAAGTATAGGTTCATAGGTGTGTACTAGGCTAATGGCCCTGGAGCCTTTACAAGCCTAGCCCATAGGATTACCCTGGCATCATGCCACCTGACCTTTGTTCCCAGTGCATCTGGTGAGTAGAGCCACTGGAGTGATCCCCAGGGTGAATTTTCTATTTCCCATCCACACATCATGATTCTCTTGAAGAGGGCCAGTGAGGGCTCTGTTTGACATGTATGGGAAGTCTATTCCATAGCATGGGCAGTCTCTGGGTAATGAGCCTGTCCCTCCAGCTTGTTCTGTTGATTGTGGCAATGAGGTAGAGGTCTCTGGAGTGTGTGGTGCAGAGGGATTGGGATTTCTTTCGATATAGCATTTCTAACAGAGCTGGGTCAGACATGGCTTTGTAAGTCAAGCAGAGATTGCCTCTAAGTAGGTGATATGAGAAAGAGAATAGTTGAAGTTTTTTGAGTCTGTCCATATAGGACAAGTGTTTAAGGCCTAGGATCCTCTTTGGAAGGTACTTTTGCGGTCTCTCCAGTTGTTGCAGGTGTCTAGGGAGGTACATGCCAAATGGGGCATTGTACTTGATGACTGGCCTAATGAGGGAAGAGTAGAGAGAAACAATGACCTCTTTCTTCCTGGATGCAAAACCCTTAGTAATGAGATGTGCCACATAGAAGGACTTTCTGACCACAGTGGCAATGTGGTAGTCAAAAGAGAGGTTGCTGTCAACCTGTGTTCCCAGATCTCTTATAACACCTTCTGTGTTCAGTGGACTACCATCGATGTGGTAATTCATGGGAACCGAGTTTTTTCCCAAAAGGGATGGTGACACATTTTTTGGCATTGAGTTTAAGGCCACAGTTCTGACACCAGTCGCTGGTCTTGGTGAGGCCTTTCTGTAGGATGTCAACATCACTTGGGGAGTTAATAATAGCTCCCAACTTGCAATCGTCTGCAAACCTTGTCAGGCAGAGTCCCTTCGTGTTGGCCTGGACTTCAGAGACGTAGATACCAAAGAATGGTATCAAAGGCTTTGGCCAGATCAAGGTAGGCTGTATGAACAACCTTGCCTTCATCCACAGCCCTGGTGACTGACTCAAAGAAGTTGACCAGGTTGAGCAGGCATGATCTACCCTTCAGAAAACCAAAGTGTGCAGGATCCAGAGTTTGGAGATTCCCTATATCCTTGTTTATTAGGTCCATGATGATGCGCTCCCTAGCTTTGCATATCAGACTCATCAGGCTAATGGGGCAATAGTTCCCAGGGTCTGTAGTTGCTCCTCCTTTGTGGAGAAGGATGACTGTAGTAGTTAGCCATTCAGTAGGGACAAAGCCTGAAGTGAAGCTGTGATTAAACAGGGCACACAGGTGAGGTGCCAGTTCACTCTGTAGTTCATGTAGAACACAGCCAGGGACATTGTGAGGTCCCATAGAAGCTGTATTCTTGGCCTTGGACAGTGCTGTTTTAACCTGTGCAGGAGTAATACTGGATGCCTGGCAAGTTACTGGTATTGTAATTGGTCCT
The DNA here is from genome assembly GCF_019279795.1 of Protopterus annectens. NCBI lineage: Eukaryota > Metazoa > Chordata > Ceratodontiformes > Protopteridae > Protopterus > Protopterus annectens. The sequence continues at coordinate 541,072,058 of NC_056750.1, forward strand.
TTGGTGGAGGAGAGAGTGGTAAAGTTGGCACTGAATCTTTCGGTCAGTATATTGGCAATAGCTGTTGGCTCGGAATAGGAGGTACCATTGTGCAGTAGCTCAGAGCAAATCTGAGTATTGCCGTGTAGATTCTTTACATAAGTATAGAAGGCCTTTTTTTGTCATTTTTTTGCTGAGACTGATAAGGAAGTTTTTCCAGTCTTGGGACTTCACCTTATTCCACATGTTTCCTTCTTCTGTTGTAGAGTTTGTTTACGGCAGGGGACCACCAGATTGGCTTTCTTTTTTTGGAGGGGAGCATCTTGGTTCTATTGGGTATGGCAAAATCCATGCATTTGTATATGTGTTCGTGCAGTGCATTGGTGTATGTTTCGGCGTTCATGCAACTATTCTTCATTTGCATGGGTGCTGTGAAGTTAGCCATCTCTGTTTTTAGGAGTCCAAAGTTAGCTTTGGAGAAGTTTTTACTGGTGGTTACCTTTGTGGGGCAGGTGGGAGGGATCTGGATTTCCAAGGTGATTAGTTTGCAGTCAGATCTAACCAGGGAGGTGTTGATGATTGGTGTAGAGCAACGATTGCCCATGTTAGTAATGACCAGGTCAAGTATGTTGCTATCTCTAGTGGGGGTAATAACGAGCTGGTCCAGGGCATTGGAATTAATGAATTCCAGGAAATGTTGGACCAGTGTACTGGTACATGAGTAGTTTTCCCAGTTAATGGAGGGGTAGTTGAAGTCGCCCAGTACGAGAGTGTTAGGTTGGACCCTAATATTCTCCAGGATGCTTAGGAACATGGAGTGTGAGTCTTGGGACATGGTTGGGGATCTGTAGCAGGCTATGACCTGAATCACTGCCTTACCCAATGTTATCTGCACCTGAAGTATCTCTGATGTGTTATGTTGGGCTACCAGTCTGGAGGGGTACGCATCCTTTATGAATATTGAAACACCACCGCCTTTGGAGCTTCGGTCCAAGTTCTGCAGCCGAAAGGTGTTTAATGAGTTATAGCCTGGTAGTGCAGGGCTACTTTCTGCTGTCTTGAACCAGGTCTCTGCTACAGCACAAATGTCAATGTTCTCCATTTTAAGGAGTGCTTCGAGCAAGTGCATTTTGAGATTTAGACTTCTAGCATTGAACAGCATGACCCTCAGCTTGCATTTGTTTGTAGCTGTTATGGTGGTAATTTGGTCTTTGGAACACCACCTAAAAAAGGCACTATAGGGGTGGCAAGAGCCTTGGCCAGTATCTGGAAGCCCAGGAGTGACAGATGCAGGCCATCTCTGGCAAAGCATCGAGGTCTGTCAATCATGTCATTCCAGGCAGACAGATACTGGATCCCCTTAGAATGATACCAAAAACTTAGCTAATTGTTGAAATCAATAATTTCCTGATTGTACTGTGATATCATTCTGGGTGATGGTAGGAGGCTGCTCAGGGCTAGGGTCATACCTGCCTGGGCTACATAATCCGAGAGCTCTTCCATGTTTCTTTTCATCTAGTTCAGGGAGGTACGTCTCAGGCCATTCACACCCACATGTACAATGACAAGAGTAATATTTGTATCTGTTGTTGAGGGACCAGAGTGCATGCATTATGTAGCAGATTCTGGCACCTGACAGGCAGCTGACTGTTACTTTCTCCTTATTCAACCTAGTGAGTGGGACATCAGTGTGCCTCACTATCGAGTCACGTATGACTAGTGCGTTGGGCATGCTGTTTTGCCTTAGGGGCTTTGGTTGAGTGGCACACTGCTTAGGAGAGTTATGTGTCTCGTGATTAGTGTTGTGTTGTGGTGGTCGAGTGCGTTTCTGCCTTGGAGGTCTCTGCTGTTTGGGTAGATTTTTATTGAGGGCCTCCACGAAGATGGGTGTGTGGTTTGTGTTTTTATGTGAAGGCAGTGCTGGTGTGTGTTCTGGAGGGCTATGTGTTCCATTTGGTGTGGTGCAAGTCGTGACCTTCTCCTCTTGACCAGCGATTCCGGTCTTGGCTGGAGAGTGCGTGGCTTCAAATTTGAATATATAAGTGCATCTCTCGCACGTCTGTGTGTTGGGAGGTAAGAGGAGAGGGTTGTCAGTGTACATGAGGTAGTTGCTACATTGCCTCAGGATGCCCAAGTTCACCAGGTTAATAGGAGAAAGCACAGGGAACTGACCTTTGCACATGACTGGAGGGGTGGGCATTAATAATAAGTACTGGAGCTGTTTCCTTGTAAAACATTTAGTGCTGGTAGCACTTTTGCGTGCTACAATAACTGCTACAAGAAGTGTGGTAAAGTGCTAGACTAATAAGGTAGTTGTGTCTTTCGGCTTTTCCCGGTTAGAGGTTGCCACAGTGGAACTCCGGTCCGCTAATGATTGGTAGTTGATTTTTACATGCTGAGTTACCAGCCCTAACGCACAACCTTCAACGAAGGTACGCCCATTCACGCATGTCTCCAGGCAGAAGACGCTCTAGCTGAGAATCGAACCAGACAGCGTCTTACTGTGAGGCGACAACGCTACCGCAGCACCACAACGTGGTAGACTAATAAGGTAGTAAAAGTGTGAAACCTATAAATGTCTATATGTATCATGTGCCCAATATAGGGTTAGTTCTAAGGATGTTTTTGCAACTGTTTCAAAATGCAAAAAAAAAAAATCACATTTTCAAAAGAAGTGGCTCTAGGGGAAATTCCTATTTCCTGGGATGCAACATTTTGAGAGATGATTACATTAGCAAAGCTGTTACAGCATATACAGTCCTCTTCATTGACCTATAGAGGACGTTTTCCTAAGAGAAAAATCATCTTTCTAGTTTCTATGCAATCTTCACATTTTCACTCATGTGGACAATTCAAAATGAAGATTTCCATGCTCATGACAGACAAGAAACACGTTAAACCTTAGTCTATGAAGATCTATGTGCCTGAGAATGTTATGCACATACCTGAAGCCCATGATTTTCAGGCTACATCTTATGTCTCCAAATGTCAGGGATGTTATGTGACAGACGTATCAACCCTGTCCCCTTCTACAGGAGAGAAAAACATTCATCCCTCTCTGTGAGTCAAGGCATAAGGAATGCAGTATGAAAAAATCAGAAAACGTAAGACATTTTGCTAGCCTGTGGCACTGAATTTTTATAATAAGATGTGCAATATTACATACATTGTCACAGGGACATGGTAGGATATAGTGCTGAAAACATTATGTTGGCTAAATTTAACAGTGGAATTTAAACATCGTATTCAGTTTTGGTATCTACCCTCACAGTAGTAGGCCTAAAAGTGTACCTCACAGTACTAAGCCTAAGCATATACCACAAAGGGTTAAGGTAATATGCTGCTAATTTATTTTATCTTAAAATTATGCTTCTGATTTCCTGTCTTTACTCGTGCATTGTAAAATTCCAGGCAGCTCACTCATTTTAAATTTCAAGAAATCTTAAAGGATTGTTTTTATACTGTTTCATCTGTTTAATATATAATTAAACTAAAACAAGAAAGATAGGATTTGTTAACTGAAATTACCATATACCTCATTCTCACTGTCCCAGTATTCTTAGTTTAATCTAACTTTTCCAACCTTTAAATTTTTCAGATTAACTTTCCTCTTCTCTGTAAGTTTTTGAATACTTTGTTATACAAAAAATGTCAAGCGAATAGCATGCTTGTCTGAAATAATACTTGCCTATCATCTTTACCTCAATTGCTGGAAGCCTGCTCCAGAAATATGCTTTTTGACAACAAAGGGATGCGTCTTTACATCTCCTCTAATTTAACAGGCCCTCTGATATCCGGAATCTTGTATGTGGCTTTTCTGATGCAGACTGACATATTGTACTGTATTCATTACTCTGATCCACTCACAGACTCCCATGTTCTCAAGTCATCCTTTCTTCCAGAGATGTGTATCAGAACCTCAAAAATGTTCTTCATGTTTTGCTATGAGTCTAGGCTTAAGATACTATACAATGCAGAGTGAACACAGCAGTTACTGATGACAACATTTTACTAACCTGACAGGCAGTATTTCTTCCACTTTCAAATGCTCTAATAAAAATTCTGGTTATTTGTGTGAGCAGTGTGCACACATATCTAACTGTATTCAGATTGTTTTTTTCTCCAGTATTTACACAGACACATGATGTGCAACTTAAGAAAATCAGGTATCACACCTGAGAAAAAGACTGCCCTTATATTTTCACAACACCTTAAATAATTGACACCATAAGCGCAATGATTTTAACTTTTTACTTTTTTTCATTACTGCAGCTTATGAATATATTCATGGAAGAAAACTTCTTTGATTATATATAAGACTTAGTGCTAATAATATCAAATAAACGATATTGCGAGCAACTTTGTCCCCTCATCTTTCTTTACATTTTTATCCCCAAATCTTACCTAATTTGCAGAAACTGCAAACCGAGGAAATGTATCTATTGACTTAATGGCAGAAATCGGCTGCTGCATGTTAAAAAATCAGCTGCTGCATGTTAAATGCCAGAGACATAGAATTAACATGTCAGATAGTCATGTGCGGATGAAACATTAAATCAAATGCTAGAAAAACAGCAATTGCAAAATTATATATATATATATATATATATATATATATACTGAAAAAAATAAGCTGATAAAATTTTACAGAGCGTAATATGATTTTAACAATATGATTAAATTCCTAATAAAACTAAGTTTTAACATAAGCCTGGCACTTTTCATTTTAGCTTAACATTAACAATGCAGAACACTGGTAATGGGGAGCAGCAATGTGTGACTTCACTGTACATATCTGAATGCTAGCTACACTCTTTTCCCAAGTACTATTTCAGCTGCTCTGCTCTACAATGTCTTCAACCTTTTTGAGTGGCAACTGTCAAAACACACACATCTTTTCAAGTCTTGCCAGATTATTGGGTGAAAGTATGACAAGACGAGTCCCTGGGCCCTTTTTCTGAACAGATCCTAGCCACTAAACATCAGTATCATATTAGCTCTTCTGATTGCTTTACCACATTCTCTTGTAATCTTATGTGAAAATGTTAAATCTTCTATCGATTTAGTTATTTTCAGTTGTTCCTCCTGGTCTTTAATCATTTCCTTGGCTTCTGTTCAATTGTAGTTTTCTTGTCTTTTGTCTTTTTGGCTAACACTAGTTACCTTAGAAAAAAACAACTCATCACCTTCTTATAAGTAAATACCACATTAAAGATTTTGATAAGACAAGAAAATGTGCACAGCTAGCCTTCTAACCTCTATGTGACCACACCCACAAGGAGAAAAATCATCACAGTACCAAGTCTTTGCTTCCTTACTGGACACTTTTGCTCCATTCACATGAACAGTAGTCACCTTAGCACTCTACCTTAAATATTGTTTCTAAAAATGTTTGTATTAGTTTAAGTATAGTTTGTGCTACCTTACCTTTTTATTAATAACACCATTCATTGTATCAGGCAAAATGCACTACACAGAATAACAGAATTTCCATGTACAAGCTGCTTAATCCCTCTTTTCATGTGTTTTATTTTTCTGTGCTAGTTTTTGATAGGTTTGAGAGGGTTCTCAGCAATGATATATATTTTGTTAACCAAATATATTGAGCAGTGAGCTGAGGACTATACTTAGTGCAATAAAAAACAGCTTCTCATACAAAACAGTAATGTTAATATAATATTGTACAAATCTGAGCAAATGGTTGGTAAAAACAATAAAAACATTATTTCAGTAAAACCATAGTTTAGCGCTTTTGTCCCTTTCATTACGGCTTCCTCAGATCTAGCAAACAATGATATAATTTCCTTTTATACTTAAAATTCAAGCCTCTTGTTAATTAAATTGGATAAGTAAACAAACACTCAGATAATTAAATAAGGCATTTTTCCTTAAAGGGTATCAGTCCTTTTTTCCCTACTTTAAGTACATTATTCTATGTAATTCTTCTATCCCCCCTTACCAGATACACCAATAAAACCTATTACAAGTGTTGGCTTACTACGACATTTTATATTAAAACTTTTTCATCCACACAGGCAGTATATGTCAATGGTATGGTACATCAACAAGCAGTCTGGCACCTGTTCATAACCTCCTTGCTTGGAGGCCATGTGAGTGATGTCTTCCTACCATTTTCTAGTGGCAATGCACATTCCTGGAACATCAGATATACTAGCAAACAGACTGAACAGTAGTATACTATTACCTCACAAATGGCCTCTCAAACAGACAGTGGCAACACAGATCTTCAGCCACTGGGCCCATCTTGCTGTGATCTCTTTGCTTTCTACCTAAACAACAAATGCAGCAGTTACTTTGCCCTCATCCCTCCACAGGAACAGACACCGAGAGATACAGTACTTCATATTTGACCCCCAAGTCTCCTTTATACCTTCACACTGATTGATTCCCTTTCTCACAAAATGTATTCAGAAAGCCATAAATTGCAAGACCAAAGTAATCTTCATTCCCCCATTTTGGCCTCAATATGTATGGTTCCCCTTCCTTTGGCCTCATATACTCCACCCACCATGGGTACTGTTTCCCAGCCCAGATTTACTCAGTCACCCATCTGGGACACTGCTACCAGACCTACAGACCCTGAAACTAACAGCATGGCTTCTCCAGTTCTAATGATAGCCAGTGATGTCAGGCTTTCCTCCCCAGTAGTCTGTATAATTTCTTCTTCTCAAAAGGAATCAGCCAAGAAGACTTACAGAAGCAAATGGAAAAGGTTTTTTATCTGGGCATCCTCGAAGGGTTTGGATCCTTTCTCAGCCCCTCTTCCATTGATTTTAGAATTTCTTTCAGAACTTTTTTTGTGGGGTTCCAGTTACTCTACTATAAAAATCCAGATGGCGGCTATCTCAAACTTTCACATAGGATATAATTATTCTTCTATTGCATCATTTAGCATAACCAAAGCTTTCTTTAAGGGAACTGTCTTGTTGAGATCTCCTGTTTTAGATCCAGTCCCACCATGGGATATTACAGTCTTGCTTCAATCATTGACTCAAAAACCTTTGAACCTGCAGCATTACCTGATTTAAAGTTTCTTTTTTGGAAGACTATTTTTCTGATTGCGATCAATTTGTCAAGATGAGTCTCAGGGCTACAAGCACTTCCATGTAAGCTACCCTTTTTATTTTCCACAAGGATAGAGTTTCACTAAGAACAAATACCTCCCTCCTTCCTTCCTTCCAAAGATGGCATCTGAAACAAATTTAAATCAACACATTGACTTACCTGTATTCTCTCCAAAAGTTTCTACCAAAGGTGAACACACTCTCTATACTTTAGATGTTCACAGAGATCTGATTTTATTTACATCATACAGAAGACATTAGAAAATCAGACCAGGTCTTTGTCTCCTTTTCCAAGGCAAAATTAGGACAGCAAGTGTCAAAAGTCACTCTTTATAGGTGGCTGACAGAGTGCATTTGCTTTGCTTACAAAATGTGAGGGTTGTCTTAGCATTCAAAGCCCAAGGCTCACTCCACCAGAGTGATGAACACTTCAACAGCATTTGCAAAAAAGAGTTCCTATCAGTGGCATCTGTGCAGCAGCAACTTGATCAACAGCTCACAGCTTTGTATCTCATTACAAATTGAATGTGCAATTTAGAGCTCACACAACCTTTAGTTCTGCCATTCACAGGAATGTTCATTCTTGAGTCCACCCAGGACCTTTTTAGGCATCTTGAAAAATCTGTCCCAAACATTAAGTTGGATGAAAAGAGACAATAGTGGATATGAATGTTATGTACTCACCATAATCATAATTCTGAATTGTCCTATTTTCCCAATTCAACATCCCTCCCTCCTTCCCCCTTCCAAATTACCTTTCTACATCTTCTGGGGCTCAATCAGAACTTGACTAAAACCCCATCTGTTTTTGTTCCACATCTGCTTCCAAAGTAGAGACTGTTGTGGACTCCCTTTTTCTTCCACTCTATAGTTATTAGGGATATGATGTAAATAGTCAGCAAACTTGATCTGAGGTAAATCAGCTAAAAGGAGGGAATTGTGGGTAGGGGAAGAGTCAGAGCTGTCATATCCAATAAGGCACCGAGGTCAGATCAGACAAACCAAATGCTGAACTGGACGAAAATAGGGATAAAGTAGAAATATTGTGGGATAAGGAAGAAAAATAAATGAACAGGAAGATAATAGAAATACTGAAGGGCAACGGACTGAGAAATTCTTAAACATTATGAAGAAGGGAGAAAAGGAGATTCCTGTTTGCAGGAATGATGCTAAACAAAGAAATAGAATAAATTATTTATTTATGCTTGCTTATGATGTTGGGAAAGCAAACTGAATATGGTTGGGAAGAGAACCCACTGAATTAAATCAGCATAGACATAAGATTAGAAGGAAGGCAAGAAGTGGAAGAAAATGTGGGTTTGACAGAAGGAATACTGGGTAAGGGAAGAAAAGGAGAAGCAACTTAGGGAAGAGATATTAAAAGTGATGCAGGAGTGCAATCAGGGTGGAATGAACAGCAATGATGGAATGCAACTAAGTGTGTTTGTGTGTGGGGGGGGGTGTCCGTAGGAAATAAAAGTAGACAAGAGGGACTGGAATTTAATAGGCATGAAGAAGAAGTTGAGGAGGCCAAACAAAGATATCTGCTGGGAAGAGCCTGAAAGGGATGGGAATGGGGAGACTTTTAAGCCATATTTGTGAAAGGAAAGAGAACAGATGTGATAACTGGTGGAGGTTTTTTTGGAGGGTAAGGGAGGCTGACAAGAAATGTGAATATTCCAGATACCTTAAGAGAATATGGGGAGGGTACATATAGAAAATGGAAGCAAGATAGTTGGAAGGGCATGTGATAAAGTAAGTGTCTGGAAAAGAGGAATTAGGGAAGATGAAAATCCCAGGCTAGAAGATATCTCCAGATAAAAAGTGGATCAAGCAGCAAAATAGCTGAAGGATGGGGGATGGGAGGGGCACTGGCAAAGGAAAGTTTTCCACTGAATTTTTTCCAAAATATTAGAGGAATGAGGAGGGTATAGTCAGCTGCACAACATTAGAGGGCCTTAGCATAGCAGAATGGCCAGAATCTGTGTATCTGCATTGAACATGTCATTACTGAATTGAACTGAGGGGATGAATAAGGTAGACAAGGATAGGAATATTGCTGTTATTGTTGTTCCTTTGGCTTTTCCTAGTTAGGGGTCACTACAGCGGAACTCCGGTCCGCTAATGATTGATGGTAGATTTTCACGGTATCGAGGTGCTCGCTCAACTCCCAACCTTCAACGAAGGCACACTCATTCACACATGTCTTTCGAATGCCACTTGACCGCAGGGAGGACATGCAGACTCCACACAGAAGGCACTCCAGCCGAGAATCAAAAGGGAGAAACTCTTGCTGTGAGTCAACAACGTTACCGCTGCACCACCGCAGCTGTACTTAATGCAAATGCAAAAGTATTAGCAAACATATTGGTAAAAAGAGTAAGTAATGGGAAAGTTGACAGCAGAAGTGAAAAAGAATTTGTTAAAAGGGAGACTGTCAACTAATTGGAGGTTAAGAAAAATGAATGAGTGTGAATGATTGGGGGAGGGGGACAGTTCTTGTTCAGTGTAAAAAATGCAATAACTTGGTGAAATACGAATGCTTAGAGAATGTCTCAGAAGAGTTTCAGCTGAGCCTAATTTCACAAAATGCCTGAAAGTAATGTATAAGAGTCAAAATCAAGAATAGTGGTCAGCAGGTACTTATTTGATTCCTTTGGGTAGAGGATGAACATGAGGAGTTTCTCCTCATTCTAATAATGTTTACATTTTTTGGAGGTTTATCAGTGAAACAGAGTGGACAGTAGGAAGGGGGAAATATGCAGGTAGTCAGTAGTTTCATGTTTGCTAATAACTATATATCGATCACTGAAAGGGTACTGGAGGAACTGTGAGAATTTTCCTGAAGTTTTTTGGGGTAATTTGTAGAAGTGTCTTGGTTTAATTAAATATTAAGGTGTCACTGATAACAGAAATAGGTCAAATAAATGGAGGTTTATCTTTGTCTTCCAAGAGTGAGAAGTCCACCTATATACTTTAAAGTAATGGTAGTATGGGAATTATGGAGGTTGTTCTACTGAACAAACAGCATGCTTTAAAGATGATGACTGTGTTCTTCTGTAACAGAGGAAAATGACAAACCTGATGAGGAAGATTGTTGTGACAAAACAGGAGATTCTTCCCAAGGTAATATATGTAATGAGGCTTATTCAAATTTATGGATGAGAAGAGTGGATGGGAGGCTGTGAAAAATAATGATGGAATTTGTATGGAGCAGCAGTCCCAGGATTAATACAGAACAGAGTTATGTGGTTCATAGCAGAGAGAGAGTTTATGTAATGATTAAGGTCTATGTTTCACCTGCTTAAGGTACAAGTTTCAATCCTGACCTCCAGCCAATGCTTGTGTGGAGTTTTCATGTTCTCCCTTTGTCTCTTTGTTAACCACAAACTCACCCAAGAATGAAGTTGTGGGCAGCAGCACAGATTCTAGAAGGTGCTTAACAAAGGAAAAGTTGTATAGACCAACTGCTTTGTGCCGGTGCATCTAGACAGGAGAAGACTAGTCACACACTGCACATTGAATGGGGTGAAAATCAGCACTAGGTGATTGAGTCATGTTGGCTAATATTGCCAAAAATGGGCATGAGTATTTTCTGGTGATAAGTGGGTTTATGATCTGGCCTACTCTGACATATGCCAGGGACCCATGCTAACAGTGGGAGGGGGCTATGTGCCTGTATTGCCCAGTGTATGCCCACCGTAAATCCCAGTAGCCCTGGGTCAGTAATTCACTGGCTGGCTGGCATCCAGTTGCCCAACATGGACTACCTGGGATAACTGTTGAGTGAAAGCTGGACGTAAACCTAATCAACCTGACAAGCATGAACGAAGGATTGCTGCACTCAGTATAGGTTCACTGATGGGAATGCAGATTTGACATGGATGAAATTATGGCAAGAAGCAGGCTAGACATCCTTTACATCCGGGAGACAAGATGGAAGGACAATGCAGCAAGGCCACTTGGGATCCAGTGTCTACTACTCAGGGTAAGGACAGACTAGAAATGGTAAGGAAATTGTGGTGAGGGAAAGGCTTCAGAAGACAGTAATGGATGTCATCAGAATTAGTGACCAACTCATGGCAATCAGACTCCAGTGTAAGGGTAGGGCAGTATTCATAATTGCAACCTATGCCCCACAGCAGGGTTATAACAGCAAAAAGAGTACATTCAGGCAGTTGTTGCAGGACCTACTAAATAAAGGAGGACAACATGAGTTGGTGTTGATAATGGGGGAGCTGAATACACATATCAAGACATGCAGAACAGGATATGAGGATTGCCTGGGTCCACGTGTGGGGTAACAGGAATAAAGAAAGAGAAGACATTCTAGGCTTCTAAACACATGGTTCAGCAAGTGAGATGGTCACAAGATCACGTACAAGAGTGTGATCAACCTGCAACTCAGACAGACTTTCTCCTAGTAAGAAAGAGGCACTGGGGTAGAATCAGAAATTACAGTCATCCCCATTGAAATAGTAGGCCCACAGCATAAACTACTGGTTACCACTATCAGCTGTAAGCAGTGGTTAAAGAAGATTCTAAGGTTAACTGAGACAAGGCTAAAGACCTGGAAGTTGTCGAGAAAGCAAAAGAGTTTAAGGAAATACTCAGGTTCTAGCACCTCAGGAAGAAGAGGAAATAGGTGCAGTCACAGAAGAATGGCATGTATGAGGATTATAGAACAGATATGCAGCCAAGTATGGAAATAAAGTATATAAAGAAAGCTGATGGTGGAATGCAGAAGTTCAAGAACTCATCCAAGGAAAGGAGGAATGCAGGAAAAATGGGAGACAGAAAAAAAGGACCAAGCTATGACAGAATACTGGTTGGGTAACAAAGAGATCAAGAGAACAGTTACAGTAGCAAAGAACAAAGCATCAGCAGCACTCTACAGTCTTCTGGAAAGTGATTCAGCATATGGCACAAAGAAACTCTGAGGTTGCAAGGCAAATACAGAAATATAAAGATGATAGATGCCAACAACATCCTGCTCACCAGCCCAGAAGGCATCAGTGGTGGATGGAAGCAGTACTTCCAGGAGCTTCTAAATGAATAAAACCCCACAGAAGCTGTACAGCCTACAACAAATGAAGAAGAGTTCACTCTAGAAGAAGAGAGAACAACACTAAGGAAAGTAAAGTCAGGGGAATCAGCAGGCTCAAATAAGGTCATACATCTCAAGTCTACAGATTTTTGCAGGATGTCCAGATTTTTACCTCATACTTTTCATCTGTTCTTCGTAAAAATTGTTTTTTTGACAAATCACAGAGATGATCTAAGGATTAAAGTCACTAAATAATAGCATGCACTTGAGTTTCAAACTTCATGTCCTTCAGAAAATGCATGCTAACACAAATCCTGTTATTCTAACAACTTTCTAAGTTTATAAGAGCATTATTTAAATGTGTCTCTACTTTTGGGCCTTTGGCCCTCCATTATGTCAGGGTTTGTCCAGATTTCTTGCACTAAGAGGTTGCGAGGTATGGATGAGGTCACATCAGGTATGATTAAAATGTTGAGTGATTTAAGTCGAAATGGTAGCAGAGAGTACTCATAACAGCATGGAGAGAAAGGTATATCCCACATGACTGGAGAATAAGCATTGTAGTGCCTGTGTACAAGAACAAAGGGGACATTCACAACTGTGGGCAATACAGAGGTACAAAACTCCTGTCATACTGAATGATGATTAATAAACTAATATGAAGAGTAGCAGAAAGTAAGATGGGAGATGATCAATTTATATTCAGATCAAATTGCAGCACAAACAACCAATGTTTGTAATGAGACAGATAGATGAGAAGAAGCTAGTGAGGAGCAGAGTCCAACTGAGCATTCCTAGTCTTGGAGAAAGTATATGACAAGATCCAAAGAAAGTTGATATGGCAGTCCTTTGATGGTTTGAAGCACCAGATAAGTTGATAAAAATTAGTTCAGGCTATGTGCAAGGACCTAATGACAAAAGTATAAAGAGTATCTGGACTCACATAGGTATTCCCAGTGGGAGTGGATGTGCTCCAGGGTTCAGCTCTGAGTTCACTGCTATTCATACTGGCAGTGGGCTACACTAGCAAGCAGGGCAGACAGGAATGATTGACATAGCTGCTGTATGCAGATGATGATTAATTACATATAGACTCCAGACAATAATTTCAGTATGCAAAAACTGAAAGCATACGGGATGAAACTGAGTACAGAAAAGACAGATGTAATGGCAACAAATGGGGAAATAAAAAAAATATATGAAAATTAAGATAGAACACAAATAGTGGATCAGGTTAACAGCTTCATATATCTGAAGAATAGAGAAAAAGAATAGAACAAGAAGGAACATGTGTGTAATTGGAAGCAATCTCTCCTTAGCCTGAACAAGCAAATAAGAGCACTAGTGAAATCCTCCAAAGCAAACTTTGAGTCCAAACTGGCCACATCTACTAAAGACAGTCGTAAGGCTTTCTTCACATATGTCCGCAATCTCAAGGGAAGCACCCAGATCTGCTCAGAACTGGTGGTCAAGGACACCACATACACAAACCCTGTAGATATAGCCAACCTTCTGGTAGACAGATTCAGTGAAAACTTCACTCCTTTGTCCCCCATCAGTAAAAGAGGACATCCCCAGCACTTGCCCCTCCTGTTATCTCTAGGGAGCAAGTCATCACTGCCCTCTCAAAGGTATAAAATACAGTCTCCATGGGACCCGATAGCATCCCAGGCTACATCCTACATGAACTCAGGCAGGAACTTACAGCACCATTAGGCACCCTATTCAACCAAAGCCAGAGTACCGGCTTCATCCCAACCCAGTGGAAGACAACTACTGTCATCCCTTTGCACAAAGGTGGAGCATCCACCGATCAAGGAAATTATAGACCCATCAGCCTTACTATACTGATCTGCAAGGTCATGGAGCGGATTATTATGGACCTCATTAACAAGGACATTGGCAAACTCCAGACACTTGAACTCACACAGTTTGGTTTTGTCAAGGGGAGGTCATGCCTGTTAAATTTGGTCAACTTCTTTGAGACAGTCACCAAGGCCATAGATGAAGGGAAGATGGTGTACACTGCCTACCTTGACCTCGCCAAGGCCTTTGATGCTATTCCTCACTCAGGTATAATAGACAAACTCTCTCAACTAGGCATCAATCCATATGTTACCAGATAGGTAGCAAAGTGGCTGACTGATAGAACCTACCCAGTCAAAATAGGGGAAGCCACCTCGAGTAGTAGACCTGTAACAAGCAGTGTACCCCAGGGATCTGTCTTGGGGCCTCTGCTGTTTGGAATATACTTCTCAGAGGTGCAGGCCAAATCTAGTGGGCTATGGCTGACCAAGTTTGTAGATGACTGCAAGCTGGGTGCTGTCTTCAATTCCCCTAGTGATGTGGACATCTTCCAAGAGGGTCTCACCCAAACAAATGACTGGAGCCAGAAACATGGTCTCATACTGAATGCTACAAAATGCATCATCATCATCTCTTTTGAAGAGAATGACATCCCCACAAATTATCTCATTGATAATAAGGCCATAAGCACGCAATCAGTCGTGAGGGACTTAGGCACCCAGGTTAATAGCAAACTGACTTTTGACCACCATATTGCCTCCGTTGTATGGAAAGATTTCTACATGGCCCACCTCATTAGTAAGGCTATCTCATCCAGGGACAAGGCGGTCATAACATCCCTGTATTCTTCCCTTATAAGACCCATTATTGAGTACAATGCCCCTTTCGGCATGTACCTCACAAAGCACATGCAACAGCTGGAGAGACCACAGAGGTTCCTCACCCAGAGAATCCAGGGCCTCAAATATCTACCCTGCATAGATAGGCTAAAAGCCCTGTCCCTCTACTCAGTCTCTTACAGACTCCTCAGAGGTGATCTCTGTCTGGCATTCAAAGCAATCTCAGACCCCCACCCTGATGGGACTGCTGCATATCCGCAAGTCAAGCTCCACTCGAGTAACCCACATGCGTGATCTCAATCTGGTCTGTGACATCAATAGGACTTGTTGGCAGTACAGATTTGTGTCCCAGAGACTCCCCCTTTTGTGGAATAGACTCCCTCTCCATGTAAAGCAGAGTGCCTCATGAAACCTTTTTAAGCACAACCTGGATCAATGGACAGGGAACAGAAAATACATCTCTGGTATTCCACCTGTGTCCCTGCTTGACAGTTTTTTAGGGTGCTGACTTGTTGGAACATGGGCTAAATTCTTGGCTTGGCTTATAAGGGCTTCAGGGCCAGTAGCCTAGTAACTTTCTATGATCCTATAATCCTGTGATCCTATGTCAGGGGGAATTGAAGAGAAGTCTGAATGCAGAGGTCAAAGCTAAATAAGAGAGGCTGCAGCGAATTGGCATTGTTTGTCAGGGGTAGCATGTGACAGAAGAATGCCAAAGATGCTGAAAAGTTAGGTGTACAAAATAGTGTTGCAAACCATACTACTGTAGGGTACAGAAAGCTGGTCAGTGAAGGCAGAGCAGTTGAGGAAGCTAGAGGTGATGAAGGTGAAGTGCTTGAGATGGGTGGTGGGATACACACTGTGGGACAGATAAAGGAATGAGAACATCAAGCAGAAGTCCAAGTAGCTCCAATTACAGAAAAGATCAAAGAGGACAGTTTATGGTGGTTTGGGTACATCTGCAGGAAAATAAAAGAGAATATATTGAAGAAAATTTGGGCCAGACAAGAAGAAGGCAAGAGGAAATGAAGGCATCGATAAAAGAGAAGGATGGATTGTTTGAAAGAAGACCTTGACAGCTGAGAATTACTGTCAAAGAAGGTAGACAAACAGCATTGAAATGAGAGAAATTGCAGCAGTCAACACAATACCCCAGCCCAATGTAGAAAATGAAAAAAAGTGGTTTGATGATGTTGAGTTCTATGGCTAAGTGAGGGAAAGTACTGTGCTTGAACTATATGTACTGGGCAGAGAATATTAGAGGTGAGGCAATAGTAAAGGAAGGTATGGAGGAAGAGGACTGTTAACAGCAGGAGTGAAGAGTGGTTAATTGAGAAACTGGGAAAGTCCTGGAGGAAAGGATTGGTAGGGAAGGAGTAAAGACTGACTGGAGTAAAAGTAAATATAGATGAAGTCTAAGCATAATGTGGAAAAAGCTAAGTGGGAGAACCCTATGTGTGAAAAAATAGGCATCTTCTGTGTAATGCAGTTGAGTATGGAAACAAAAGACATGCTGGTTTCACAGCAAGCAGTAGATGGAATTAAGCTAGAGAAGCAGAAGTTTTACAGTGCATTCAAATTAGGAATATTCTGTGAAAGAAAGTGTAGATCAGAATGTAAAGTGTCTGTGCTTGTATCTTTAAGAAGCATGCAAGGCTGTATGTGCACATATATAACCCGCACACGTGCACAACCTTAGTGCCATTTTGAAGGAGCAGCTAGGGAGTAAGCATGCATGATCATAGTCATTAATTGTACATAAGTTACTTAAGTTACAGTCCATAGTCAACAATAGTAATGTGTTTGTATATAATAAAGCTGCTTGAACAGAACCCACGAAGATTATTTTATTTGCGTCTTGACACGAAAGTGACAGAAAGCATTAAAAAGGAGAGTAGGGGAAATGTGATAGGTACTTGGTATATAAAGGGGAAGAAAGTCATGGGATAATGGAATACAAATCTATGGATAATGAAAAGGAAAAGAAGTCAGTATATAAGGCAGTGCAACCATGTGATAGTGAAGTTTCAATCTTATAAAGTTAGATGTATGAGAAGATACCTGTAGGGTTATGAATCTAATGATGTTTTCAATGTAAATGTGTGACAGACATGAGTCTAATGCAAAGATGGTATAAGGAGCTTACAGACATTTATAGAAAAGAGGTGGGGGTGAGGCAGCTTGGAGGGAGGAAGCAGATTTATTTCATATGATCTTGGAATGCCCAAACTTCAGGGAGGTATGGCAGAAGGCCTGGGAATATGTGAGTAATGGAGAAGGTAAGATGCTAGCTGATCAGTACAGTATAAGGGTGAGGGAAAATTATAAGAAAGTGTAAATTAGCCGTGGAGAGTATACATGGACTGAATGACTGGAAAGAGGAGAAGGGAAGAGTAGGAAGAGCTGTTCATGATGTGAAATCTGAAATATATTAAAAAGGGATTGGGAATGTTATAACAGATGAAGCAAAGATATAAATTCAAGAGAGAATGGGGAGTAGTCATAGAGAACTTTTATGTGTAGAAGAGATGGTGGATTAGTATGTGTTGTTGTAAAGCAGAAATTGGAAAGCTCTGATTATGCATAGTAATTTAGATGTCAGTGTGGATAAGCTAGAAAAGTCATTGATGTTGCTCAACATATTTAAATATCTGTACAAAGAGTTTATAAATGAACTTTGGTCTCAGGGGACCTGCCTAATTATGCTTTCCAGGTTTCAAGACTAGTACAGAGTAAAAGAAACTGAGCACTCTATGCAATTCCTTTGTATCCACAATGGTTAACTTTAATGTTTATAAATGTATTATTTATTTATTTTTATATTTTATTTTTTATTTTACATTTGTTTACTGGGAAAGTCCGACTAGACAAAATTGTCCTTTTTCAGCAAAGACCCGGGAAGAAAAGCTTCACATTTACAGACAACAGAACAAAACAAAAATTAAATACATATATGTAGGGTTACATGGCATAATATATACAATGATATTTAAGCAACAGAGATAAACAAGTTTAGAGTTTTGCTTAGCATTCACAGAACAATATTTTAAGACTTAAACAAGCATACCAGAAAAATATTTATTAGCTAACACAGAATCTGAAAAGGAATACCTATCAAAAATTGTATTTATATACAGTAGCTACCAGTTAGTAAGTATTTTGCTAACCAGGGTTACTATAGGAGAAGATCCAGCTATTAGATAAGTGTGATTTTAGTAGTTTTTTTTTTTTTATTATTTGGTGTACTAGTAGTGGATCTAATGTTAAGGGGCAAGGAATAAACCAGCTATTTAATAATTTAATTCAGTTAGTAACAGCTACTAAAAAAACTGGCACCAATATGTATTAGGTTTATAAAAACATATTAATCAACTATTCTAAGACTGATCTATTCATTCTGTAATTCAGTATTTTGCTTTGTGCTACACTACACAGCTAATGTAACACTTAAAAAAGATGCAAGAGTGTGTACTGAAAATAAGATGGCAGACGAGTGCAGCTGTTAGTGTTGCTTACTCAAAGCTGCTGGTTGTCTGTTTTGCTTTATGGCTGGAATGCCTTCTGTGTGGAATCTACATGCTCTCCATGTGTCAGTGATCTGGCTTCTTTTTACATCCCAAAAACATGTTACTACGTTTGTGTGTCCTGTAATGAACTGGAGTCCCAACAAGCATTAGGTCTCAGCCTTACACCCATTCCTTTCTTATTAGAAGAGACTCTAGCCCTTCATCCCCCTATAAACCTGAATATAACAAAGTAGACACTGGTAAATGTATGAATAAATGACATAAAAGAGTTTAACATCTTCTTGAGTTTTCAGTTTCTTTGTAGATAATATGTAATATTAAGGTGACTGCGAGGGATATTTCTTAACTTCATGTAAACTGATATAAACTAAATAAAAATATATGTAATTTCAGTGAGATATGAATTTGCTGAATTGCCCTAATTTGCACTTAATGCAATATTAAGTAGATTTAGTTTCATTCCAGTTAGAATTAACATATCCAGTGCACAGGTACAACTGAAGCAGTATCATCCACTTTTGTTCTACTGCCTCCTGCTGGCAGCTAGGATTACTTCTCTAGGTGTCTCCATTAAAAGGTTCCACTGGGTCAGCTGAACTACCAGATACCAAAACTTAAATAAAATAAATAAAGCAATTAATACTCATCGTTCCTCTTGCCTTCTAAAGTGACAGTGGATTTCAAAAACTAGAACCATTTTTTCAGCCTACTGTTGTTTATATTTGTCAATCTATCTAGCTATATTTCTATCTCACCTTCTCTTTCTCTGTGTGTACATATATATATATATATATATATATATATATATATATATATATATATATATATGTGTGTGTGTGTGTGTGTGTATACAGACACACACATTCACACTCATAAATGGAAATCTAATTTATTCAGCTGTTGTAAGTTGACATCTGTTTAGTCGACACAGTTTGGTCGACTAAACAATTGGCTAACAGATGTGCCAGATTTCACTGTCATGGAGGTTGGTTAATGTGACTTTTCCCTGGCATGGTGCAGTCTCAGAGTTAGTTTTTATAATTAGTGGAAGGACAGTAATGCCTGCATAAAACTCTGTTTTTGACTTTTTTGTGTGAATTTATTTACCCAGTCCAAGGGTATTCCTGGCACACGTGTAACAAAGTGTCTAAATCTACATCTTCAACCTTTTATTGTCAGCATTAACAATGTCAACATTTGGGTATTTCAATCATTTTAAGTATACCTATATATCAGTAAGGTTTCATGGTCATTATTCACTAATGAGAAAATGCTTGTCAAAATTATTGGGCTAGGTACAAAGCTATAAATAAACAAAATATCTTTCAAAACATCACAGTGAGAATCACATGTCTCCAAGACATTTAGATATACATCATAATATATTAACATGCTTAAATCTGTATGTCTTTCTTACTGCATAAGTGTTCTAGATAAAACACCACTCATCTTCAATTTGTAGCTTTCTTGCATAAAGATAAAAAATGATTAATATACATGTATACCTGTGTTTGTGTGTGTTTGTCTCTCTGAAAGAAAAGCAAACATTTGACTGTGTATCTTTTAACAAAACATATTCCTATTCACAGGTATTTCAACGTCGAGAAGATGGCTCTGTGAATTTTTTTCGAGGTTGGGAAGCTTATCGAGATGGTTTTGGAAAGATTACAGGGGAGCATTGGCTAGGTATGTGATTGTGTTACTCTCTAAATAAAGGGTTTTACTCTGTAAATAAAGGGTTTTATGTGATGTCCAATGTTTGCTGGGTTAGGTCTTTTGGCTGTTTAGAATAAAATGCTAAATAATGTAAAGTGGTTACTAAGTAGATTCAAAATGACTAATAAACAGCCCTGCTGCTTTACTCCATTCCATTCATACTATACATAAATAGACGGGCACAAAGATATATATATATATATATATATATATATATATATATATATATATATATATGGATTCACTTTATAATCACGAAATACGGAAACATCGAATTTCAGTATTTCGAGACTATAAACCCGAAACACCAAAAAAAGAAACCCAAAACCGCATCTGTTAAACCACACACACACAAACACAACTACCCCTACCTCTGCACAACAAGACAAACACACACACACACACACACACACACACACACACACACACACACTTACTATAAGTAGGGGGAAAGCCCCCCTGCACCCCCCATGTGGAGGGCTGTACCCCCCTACACCCCCTACTTATATATATATACTAACTTCGAGGTCACACTAAACACCAACACATGCAAAACCCACCAACATACATTCCACACCCCCCTTGCACAAACACACATCACACAGATACAAACACCACCACTCTCAACACTGAGACACACACACACTCTCACCTATGTACCCTAACTCACGCCTAACACTCCCAGACACACTCACAAACCCTCCCCAAAACCCTTAAAAACACCGCACTTACCTAACACACCATCAGTACCGTGGCATCGACATTTCTGGGTTCAATATTTTGCAGTTTCGTGCATCTGCAGATTCAACACTTGGGTCTCGATATATATATATATATATATATATATATATATATATATATATATATATATAGCTGCAGTCGTCGGGCCGGTTGAGTGGGGCTTTTTCAAATGCCGATCTGTTGATCACAAACTGAGTTCCAATCTATTCTTTGCCTCCTGCAAATTCCATAGTAACACCTGTTCCAGAAACTCAGTAATTTGTGATGTGCCTAATAAGCATTGTTAAGTTTTCCTGCTTCCTAGAACATACCAATTGGCAGATTGTCACAACTGGGATTTCAAAAATCTCATAGGAGCTTACAGATCAAGTAAAGGTTTCCTCAATAGTCTTGCACAAAGAGTCAAATCATCATAGATCTTTTTATCTCAGTAGATCTATATCCTAGCTAATATAAATCTTCAGGCTTCTTTCAAGCAAGTCATTCCATACAACAATCTGATAACCCACAGTCTCTGGTCTAAGCTGGATCCTAATTCCATATAAGAGGCAAATGTCCCTGTCCTTCTCTCCATGACCTTCCCTTTTATAGGAGGCATATGTGGCCATCTCCACTTGGAGAAACTATGGATCCTCCTCCCTGACTGTCACAATACTGGGGCATGATATACACCACAGTAGTTGCTATATATATTTATATGTTTGTGTGTGTGTTTGTTTAATGAGTGATTGGACAATCACTATACTGACACCCATAATATTGTTGAAACAAGTAATGTTGACACATACTGCAAAAGCTCAGGGGATTACCATGAAGCAGGCTAAACCAAAAACAAGTGTTTTACAGGGCAAGCCTGTATGTAGATATGTTTACTATTACAGTCTTGAAGTCCACAACCCTGAAAGTCACAATGCTAAAACAACAACAAAAGAGTGCATCTCCTAGTTGGTGTTAACCTCAGTCTCAGCCTTTTTAGGAACTTAATGTTGGGAAATAATACCCTTTTCAGTACTTGTGTGCGCTTGCTGCTAATACAGCTTTCAACAGACCAAAACCAAGACAACTTTGGTGAAGCATGGTATCACTTTGTTTTATTTTTTATACCCCTTTAAGAGCATTAAGGAGTCATATTTTGTTTTTGATTTCTGAGCTCTCCTTTGTCTTTTTTCAAGATGCAGGGAACTCAGCATTTTATTCCTTTGTTTTCTGTCATCACAGGAGACTATTATCCAATCACAGTCAAGTGCTGTGCTCTTAGGAGATGCTCTTCTAGCAGTTAAAATCTTGGCTGTTGAATTTGTTGTTGCCATTTTTGCTGCTGAGGCAACTTTAGTGAAGCATGGTGTCACTTTGTTTTATTTGTTTTACTCTTAAGGGTATGAAGGAGACACACTTTGTTTTTGATTTCTGAGCTTTCCCATGTATTTTTCAAGATGCAGGGAACTCAACATTTTATTTGTTTGTTTCCTGTTGTTATAGGAGACTATTATTCGGTTACGGTCTAGTACTGTGCACTTTGGAGATGCTCTAAGAGCAGAAACGAGTACAGCAGTGTGTCTTGACTTTGCAAAGATGCAAAGACAAGCTTTGCTTGTCTTTGTGTGATTTAGTAATTTTGTGATTTTGGTAGTTTGGGACACAGGGTACTTAATTTCTTTATGTTTGATTCAGAATTTATCAGTCAGAGAATTGCTCAGTTTATAACCAGACATTAGGTTACTTGATATATTTTTTTAGATAAGGGTATTACAGTTATTTAGTTGTTCCTGTGTAGATTTACAAGAAAAAAATAATGGTTTCTCTACATTATTATTTAATTACAATTAAGACCCTTAGTGGATATGCTTTGAATGATTCAATTATCAAAATTTCATGACTAAATGTAGTAATCCTTCTATTTTCTCCCATAACACATCAAGCAGCATTTTGTGCACTTGTTATAACTGTTCTAAACTCACTGAATTATCTACAGTATTACAAAGTAAAATTCAATTTATTTCTCAGCTTTCACAGAGTTAGTGACATCTTTAAATACAATTCACAATTTATTTATTTCTTGGAAGGCTGATGTAAATAAAACTGACATTCGAAGAAATATCCAGGTAATTGTTATGGCTAGGCTTGTATAGGCCCAAGGGCCGATAGCCTAGTACCAGCCTATGAACCAATGAATAATAAGGCCTATGATGACAAGACTGAAAACAGCAAACAGTTATCTACTCAAACATTACAATCAATATCTCTCATCAGTCTGTATGTTTATTAATAGCTTAGCTGATGATGGTAAAAACTCTTTTCCCGGTATTTCTTCATCAGATTTAACACGTAACAAACTTAATGTCAAGAAGAAGGTTAAGCAAGGCAATAATAGATTTGCTGGTTGACACTTTTCAATTTGCTTCAGACATAATATTACAGGTTATAGAAGTCTTGGCAAAAGAAAAATGTCTAGTAAGACAAAATTGGCAAACAAGAATAATAAATGAAAAGTTTCAATAGCTGGCGAGGAGGTATTAGAGGATTCAAACAATTATTTCTCTAACTTCCCTAATAGTAAAAACAGTGAATAATACTTTACAAAAAGTGGATATACAATAAAAAATGTGTGTATGTAATTCTCCTGACTTGGCTATATCAGTTTTAACATCTAATGATTCACATCCTTTACCAAACACTGTGAATATGGATTTCATCTCGAACCCTCATAGTTTTGTATTAGAGAACTTACAACCCATTACTATTACTCCTAATGAATTTGACAAAAGAAAATGACACATCGGTAGTAGACAATAGAAAAGAAGAGCATTAGAGGTAAATGTAATTTTCAACAACTTTATTACTGGTAATTGTAGCAAATCCTGTCACTTAGAGAGATTTCAAGGAAATCGTAAGATTTTTTCAGACAATAAAGAAATTCTACTTTTGACTGATTCAATTTTTAAACCCATTAGAAGACAGTTAAAGAATATAAGTCCAAGTAGAATAACTGTAACATTTTCCCAGGCTTAATGCTTCTAGATATTCCAGCTTTATTATTGAAAATACTTTCAGGAAAGGTGCAATATATTATTATATTTATTCATTATGGAACCAATGATTTGGTAAGCACTCCATTAAATTTAATAAAAAACAAAATACTAAAAATAATAGAATTAACAGAAAAAAGTACATAAATAGTCTTCTTAGTGCGATAATTCCAAGTTTCAGGCGGAGTGATTACGTCCATACCAAGGCTGTCTTTATTTAACAACTGGTTGAGATGTTCGAGTACTACTTACAACATTCAGTTGATTAAATACTGGGAGGACTTCATTGGGATCATAGAATGTATACTAATAACCGCCTTCATTTGAGTTTGCATGGGGCAGATTTTATTAGTTGTAAATTGAAATCTGAGATGCGGACCTATTTTTGATATGATCAGTTAACTTTTTGTTTTAACAAATCACTAGAACTCACAAGATCTAATAAAACTGTCACTGTATAGCTATTGTAATGCAAGGAGTATTGAGAATAAATTCCATGAGTTACTTTTTTAATACATTATGAATATGATACTTTAATTATTACTGAAGCATAGGATTCCTCTACTTTAAGTTCCCCTAGATATGTAAAACTAGGATGCTTAGAGTCAGAGGAAAAGTTGTGTAAGAGTTCTGGTACTATTAAAAATGGATTGACATATAAGACATTAGAATGAGACTTAAAATTTGAAACAACTGTTGTTGACATATATTCCTATTTGGGTTCTAATGATTTGAGGCTGATTTGCCTGTACAGAAAACCATCTGTAGACACACAAACCCACCATGAATTTCTTGATTTTCTAGAATGGTATTTTTCACATAATTTTAATATTATGATTGGAGATCTTAACTATTCCAAAATTATTGGGGTTAAATATTTATCACAGCGTGCTTTAGAAATTGAGTTCCTAGATTGTTTATTAAATCAAAACTTGACTCAACAATACTCTTAACATACTTACTACTAATAACCAGAGTAAGCTCAATAGTGATAGCTTAAAACCTCCATTATGCAACTCAGATCACTTATCCATAACCTTGTGCGTTTATTTAAATAGTCACCAGAGGCATAGATTGAGTTAAAAATATAACTTTGATAACATTTATTACTCAAGAATATGATGAAGAATAATTTCAGTGAACTGGAAAGAATTCACATGTTTAGCACAAGATGGTGGATACTTACAGTTGCAAAATATACTGTAGGACATCATGAGAGGGGATGAACAAAGGAGAGCAATTTGTATTAGTAAGTTGCCATTCTGGTGAGATTCTGCTTTATGTAAACTGTATAAAAAAGTAAAAGATTTTTTTCAAAAATACAAACATAGTCCTACCTCTATACCTAAGAATAAAATAAACTCAATAACAAAAACAGTAGGCTAGAGTTGAAACACAAAAAAGTTCAAACTGAAATTTACTTGTCAAGCACATAAAAAAAACAGTTTTATAAAAGTATTAATTTACTGTCATCTAATAAAGACTTAATTTCTGGAATTTCTGGACTTATGATTAATGGAAACACGATCACTGATACCCAGGTAATTGCAGAAGAATTTAACAAATTTTATTCTAAACTGAACTCTGGTAAAAGTTTACACTCATAGTTCACATTTGAGTCTACTTTGCAAGTTATATGTCCTCAAATTAAACTGGCAAGAAGACATCTATGCATTCTGACAATATACCCACTATCTTAGTACACAGCTTACAAGAGTTTCTTACTCCTGTATTATACTTCATTAATGATGCTGTTTTGCGTAATTGTTTAGTTCCCATTGAATGAAAAAAATAATTAATAAAACAAATATATAAAAGAGGACAGGCACTGGATCTGTCAAACTACAGGCCCATTAATCTAACTTCTATTCTTTGTAAATGCTTTGAAAGAGCCCTATGATCTACACCAACATGGGTTCTGTTATGGTAGATTAACATTAATTAACTTGGTGGAATTCTATGATCAAGTATCTGTTTCATTAGACTTATCCTTAAAATTAGGAGTTATTTATATTGATCTGGCTAGGGCTTTTGATACTGTTTATCATAACCCCATATTTATAGCACTAAAGTGCTATGATTTTAAAACATATTTGGTAAACTAGATTAATAAGTGGTTGACAGACAAAATTCAGTGTGTACAAATTAGAGGTTGCCAGTCTGGATTTTTACCAGCAAATTTTTGAGTTCCCTGGAGTTCAGTGTTGGGGCCCTTTCTATTTAATTTAGTATCATCAACCATCCCCTTAAATATTTATAACTGGCATGCAAAGTACAATGATTGTAAAATTAGATTTATTGTTAAAAGCAATGGTAATACATCACAAATATCTCATCTTCTACAGCAATTTTCTGCTTGGGCAAAGGACATCAACTTGAGTTTCAGCCCAAATAAATGTCAATTTTTGTATTTTGGTAAACTGGCACCATCACTAATTTTGCAACTAGGAGATATACTACTGAAAAAATCTACTTATAAGGATTTGGGAATTCTTATTTTATCTGACATTTTCCAAATACACTCTGTATATACAGCAAGAAACATCTTAATTTACTTGAAGCTGAACAGAGATGCTTAACTAAAAGCATCCCATCAGTATGTCAACTGGAGCATACTGAGAGATGTAAAAAGTTGAAACTCTACTCTCTGCATTGTAGATACTTTAGGAGCAAAGAAATTTTAGCACATAAAATATATTACAAATTACATTTAATATTTTCCATCTAACAAAATAAGGGATCATAGATATGATAAATTAATGTTTTTTAATAAATTCAAACAAGACAGTATTAAGAAGTAAATTTTTGGCTCAAACGATTCCAAGGATAGGGAATCTAATACCAAAATAAATAATATTAGCTTTGAATCTACAATCTTTTAAACAAAAATTCAATTCTTGGGTTGGTGACAATGTCTATCATGATGAGTTTACTGAGGCAGTTTTCTAAGATGGTCTTTGGGCCTGAACACTGTTACACAAACCTATGAGAAACCAAATAAATGCAGAAGAGCTAAGCAAATACTCTACCATTACTTATTCTCATACAAAAACAAACAAAGAAAAGTCTGAGGCTTCCCATTCTTCTCAAATAATCTAGCTTTAGTTATCTAAGATAAGCACTTTTCTTCAAAGACTTAATCAGATCTAACAATGAAGATATTAAGTTTTAAATGTATACAATTGAAATATAGCCTCATGGAGTAGGTAGTTTCATTATCCAAATGAGGGGGAGGGGCTGAGACTGGTTTAAGGCCAGCTGCAAAAAGCAAAACAGAGGAGGATAAAAGCATACCCTAAACATGGTGAAAGAAGCACCATCATTTCCTTATTGGATATGGATTGCTACAGAAATGATGTAATATGAAAACAGAATTAGGGCAGCTGCAAAACCCTTCTACATCAATCCCTGTAAATATATTTTCTTAATACCATAATAGAGAAAAACAAGTGAATAGGACAGGATCCAGGAAGTTAAAATTGGGGAGTCTACCTCTACAAAGAGGCCAGTCGCAAGTGGAGTCCCTCAGGGATCAGTCCTTGGACCACTCCTTTTTGGCATTTATTTCTCAGTAGTTATGACCAATGTCAGTGGTCTCTGGCTGACTAAATTTGCAGATTGAGCTTACATTGGATCACAAGATGACACATGTTCTTCACAGACACTGACACACACAAACAATCTGTTATCAGGACTAACACTTAAACTAAATGCACATAAGAAATGCATTGTATCCTTATCCTTCAGGATCCATCCCTGTAACTATCATACTGACAACACACAACACAATTGACCCAGTTGTAGTAGGGACTTAGGAATTAGTAGTAATTGAGCATGATGTTCATGTGTGTCTGAGTGGTGAGGAATATATTCTATAACACACACATATAACACAAAAATACCAATATAAAAGAGGAGTCCAGTGTTTCACTGTATATGGCATTCATCAGATGTAATCATTTGTCAAAAATGCCCCTTTGGTACCTAACCAGGCATATCCATCCCAGCAATGAAATATCCCAGAATCCTCTCACTAAAAGAATACAGGGCGTAATAAAAAAAATATATAGACCACCAAGGCCCTATCCCCTATTCTGTCTCTGTCCTACTTTGAGGGGAGGAGGGAATATATGCATGGGCATACAGGGCATTGTCAGACTCTGATCTGGACTTCTGTATGTATATAAACAAAACAAACAAACAACATCAAAAATTACCTGTTCTAAACTTTTCCCCTTGCC